>NC_134693.1:137436124-137736124 GCF_050947455.1 Rhinoderma darwinii
CTTTCAAATAAAACAAAACAGTATTCCAATGTAAACCATGACAAACAGACCAAACGGATGCTAATTTGGTCTACGTTTGACCCATTATAGTCTATGTATACACCGAGCTGTACCGTTCAATACTTTTTTAGTGTTTAAAAACGTATACACCTGGCGAATAGCACAAAATCGATGTGAATGGGGCCTAAGGAGACTATAACTATTATAATACTGACCCCTATATACAAGAATATAACTACTATAATACTGCCCCTATATACAAGAATATAACTACTATAATACTGCCCCCTATGTTTAAGAATATAGCTACTATAATACTGACCCCCTATATACAAGAATATAACTACTATAATACTGCTCCTATATACAAGAATATAACTGCTATAATACTGCTCCTATATACAAGAATATAACTACTATAATACTGCCCCTATATACAAGAATATAACTACTATAATACTGCTCCTATATACAAGAATATAACTGCTATAATACTGCTCCTATATACAAGAATGTAACTACTATAATACTGCCCCCTATATACAAGAATATAACTACTATAATACTGCCCCTATATACAAGAATATAACTACTATAATACTGCCCCCTATGTTTAAGAATATAGCTACTATAATACTGACCCCCTATATACAAGAATATAACTACTATAATACTGCTCCTATATACAAGAATATAACTGCTATAATACTGCTCCTATATACAAGAATATAACTACTATAATACTGCCCCTATATACAAGAATATAACTACTATAATACTGCTCCTATATACAAGAATATAACTGCTATAATACTGCTCCTATATACAAGAATATAACTACTATAATACTGCTCCTATATACAAGAATATAACTACTATAATACTGCCCCCTATATACAAGAATATAACTACTATAATACTGCTCCCTATATACAAGAATATAACTACTATAATACTGCCCCTATACACAAGAATATAACTACTATAATACTGCCCCCATACACAAGAATATAACTAATATAATACTGCCCCCTATATACAAGAATATAACTACTATAATACTGCCCTCTATGAACAAGAATATAACTACTATAATACTGCCCCCTATTTACAAGAATATAACTACTATAATACTGCCCCTATATACAAGAATATAACTACTATAATACTGCCCCTATATACAAGAATATAACTACTATAATACTGCCCCTATATACAAGAATATAACTACTATAATACTGCCCCTATATACAAGAATATAACTACTATAATACTGCCCCTATATACAAGAATATAACTACTATAATACTGCTCCTATATACAAGAATATAACTACTATAATACTGCTCCTATATACAAGAATATTACTACTATAATACTGCCCCTATATACAAGAATATAACTACTATAATACTGCCCCTATATACAAGAATATAACTACTATAATACTTCCCCCTATATACAAGAATATAACTACTATAATACTGCTCCTATATACAAGAATATAACTACTATAATACTGCTCCTATATACAAGAATATTACTACTATAATACTGCCCCTATATACAAGAATATAACTACTATAATACTGCCCCTATATACAAGAATATAACTACTATAATACTGCTCCTATATACAAGAAAATAACTACTATAATACTGCTCCTATATACAAGAATATTACTACTGTAATACTGCCCCTATATACAAGAATATAACTACTATAATACTGCCCCTATATACAAGAATATAACTACTATAATACTTCCCCCTATATACAAGAATATAACTACTATAAGGGCGGGTTCACACATAGCGGAATTTCACTTAAATTCCGCTGCGGACACTCCGCAGCGTTAATCCGCAGCGGAGCCGTTTCTCCATTGACTTTCACTTTAATTTAGCAGTGTTCGTTTACACGATGCGTACAATTCCGCTGCGGAGCATAGGCTGCGGAGCGGAATTTGGTGTCCGCAGCATGCTCTGTCTGTTGCGGAGCAGTGGCGGACTGGTTGCGGACTCATGGCGGAATTTCTCCATTGACTTCAATGGAGAGTCAAAATTCCGCAATGAAGTCCGCAGATATTATGTGTGCTGCGGAGCGTATTGTTTTTACTACCATGACATTTCTTCATTCTGGCTGGACCTATGTATTTCTAGGTCTACAGCCAGACTGAGGAAGTCAATGGGGCTCCCGTAATGACGGGAGCGTTGCTAGGAGACGTCTGTAAATAGTCACTGTCCAGGGTGCTGAAAGAGTTACGCGATCGGCAGTAACTGTTTCTGCACCCGGGACAGTGACTACCGATCTCAATATACATGTATCTGTAAAAAAAAATATAAGTTCATACTTACCGAGAACTCCCTGCGTCTGTCTCCAGTCCGGCCTCCCAGGATGACGTTTCAGTGTAAGTGACGGCTGCAGCCAATCACAGGCCAAGCACAGGCTGCAGCGGTCACATGGACTGGAGCGTCATCCAGGGAGGTCGGGCCGGATGCCGAAAGAGGGACGCGTCACCAAGACAACGGCCGGTAAGTATGAATTTCTTTGACTTTCACTAGGGAAAGTGCTGTCCCTTCTCTCTATCCTGCACTGAATAGGGAGAAGAGAAGCACTTTTCCTGCAGTCCGCAGCGGCCAGTCCGCATCAATTTTCTGCACATTTTGTGCAGATCCGCTGCAGAATCTGCAACGCAGATTCTGTGCGGCATTGATGCGGACAGTTGCGGAGGAATTCCGCCATGTGTGGTCATGCCCTAATACTGCTCCCTATATACAAGAATATAAGTACTATAATACTACCCCTATATACAAGAATATAACTACTATAATACTGCTCCTATATACAAGAATATAACTACTATAATACTACCCCTATATACAAGAATATAACTACTATAATATTGCCCCTATATACAAGACTATAACTACTATAATACTGCCCCCTATATACAAGAATGTAACTACTATAATACTGCCCCCTATATACAAGAATATAACTACTATAATACTGCTCCTACGTACAAGAATATAACTACTATAATACTGCTCCTATATACAAGAATATAACTACTATAATACTGCCCCCTATGTACAAGAATATAACCACTATAATACTGCCCGCTATATACAAGAATATAACTACTATAATACTGCTCCTATATACAAGAATATAACTACTATAATAGTGCCCCCTATATACAAGAATATAACTACTATAAAACTGCCCCTATATACAAGAATATAACTACTATAATACTGCCCCTATATACAAGAATATAACTACTATAGTACTGCTCCTATATACAAGAATATAACTACTATAATACTGCCCCCTATGTACAAGAATATAACCACTATAATACTGCCCCCTATATACAAGAATAGAACTACTATAATACTGCCCCCTATATACAAGACTATAACTACTATAATACTGCCTCCTATATACAAGAATATAACTACTATAATACTGCTCCTATATACAAGAATATAACTACTATAATACTGCTCCTATATACAAGAATATAACTACTATAATACTGCTCCTATATACAAGAATAGAACTACTATAAGGGCATGACCACACATGGCGGAATTCCTCCGCAACTGTCCGCATCAATGCCGCACCTAATCCGGGTTGCGGATTACGGCTGCGGATCTGCACAAAATGTGCAGAAAATTGATGCGGACTGGCCGCTGCGGACTGCAGGAAAAGTGCTTCCCTTCTCCCTATCAGTGCAGGATAGAGAGAAGGGACAGCACTTTCCCTAGTGAAAGTAAAAGAAATTCATACTTACCGCCCGTTGTCTTGATGACGCGTCCCTCCTTCGGCATCCAGCCCGACCTCCCTGGATGACGCGCCAGTCCATGTGACCGCTGCAGCCTGTGCTTGGCCTGTGATTGGCTGCAGCCGTCACTTCCACTGAAACGTCATCCTGGGAGGCCGGACTGGAGACAGAAACAGGGAGTTCTCGGTAAGTATGAACTTATATGTTTTTTTACAGATACATGTATATTGGGATCGGTAGTCACTGTCCCGGGTGCAGAAACAGTTACTGCCGATCGCTTAACTCTTTCAGCACCCTGGACAGTGACTATTTACTGACGTCTCCTAGCAACGCTCCCGTCATTACGGGAGCCCCATTGACTTCCTCAGTCTGGCTGTAGACCTAGAAATACATAGGTCCAGCCAGAATGAAGAAATGTCATGTTAAAAAACCAATACGCTCCGCACCACACATAACATGTGCATGACAGCTGCGGACTTCATTGCGGAACTTAGAATCTCCATTGAAGTCAATGGAGAAATTCCGCCATGAGTCCGCAACCAGTCCGCCACTGCTCCGCAACAGACAGAGCATGCTGCGGACACCACATTCCGCTCCGCAGCCTATGCTCCGCAGCGGAATTGTACGCATCGTGTAAACGAACACTGCGAAATTAAAGTGAAAGTCAATGGAGAAACGGCTCCGCTGCGGATTAACGCTGCGGAGTGTCCGCAGCGGAATTTAAGTGAAAATCCGCCATGTGTGAACCCGCCCTAATACTACTCCTATATACAAGAATATAACTATTATAATACTGCTCCTATATACAAGAATATAACTACTATAATACTGCCCCCTATATACAAGAATATAACTACTATAATACTGCCCCTATATACAAGAATATAACTACTATAATACTGCTCCTATATACAAGAATAGAACTACTATAATACTGCTCCTATATACAAGAATAGAACTACTATAATACTGCTCCTATATACAAGAATAGAACTACTATAATACTGCCCCTATATACAAGAATATAACTACTATAATATTGCTCCCTATATACAAGAGTATAACTACTATAATACTGCTCCTATATACAAGAATATAACTACTATAATACTGCCCCCTATATACAAGAATATAACTACTATAATATTGCCCCTATATACAAGAATATAACTACTATAATACTGCCCCCTATATACAAGAATATAACTACTATAATACTGCCCCCTATATACAAGAATATAACTACAATAATACTGCCCCCTATGTACAAGAATATAACCACTATATTACTGCCCCCTATATACAAGAATATAACTACTATAATACTTCTCCTATATACAAGAATATAACTACTATAATACTGCTCCTATATACAAGAATAGAACTACTATAATACTGCTCCTATATACAAGAATAGAACTACTATAATACTGCTCCTATATACAAGAATAGAACTACTATAATACTGCTCCTATATACAAGAATATAACTACTATAATACTGCCCCTATATACAAGAATATAACTACTATAATACTGCTCCTATATACAAGAATAGAACTACTATAATACTGCTCCTATATACAAGAATAGAACTACTATAATACTGCCCCTATATACAAGAATATAACTACTATAATATTGCTCCCTATATACAAGAATATAACTACTATAATACTGCTCCTATATACAAGAATATAACTACTATAATACTGCCCCTATATACAAGAATGTAACTACTATAATACTGCCCCTATATACAAGAATATAACTACTATAATACTGCCCCTATATACAAGAATATAACTACTATAATACTGCCCCCTATATACAAGAATATAACTACTATAATACTGCCCCCTATATACAAGAATATAACTACAATAATACTGCCCCCTATGTACAAGAATATAACCACTATAATACTGCCCCCTATATACAAGAATATAACTACTATAATACTTCTCCTATATACAAGAATATAACTACTATAATACTGCTCCTATATACAAGAATAGAACTACTATAATACTGCTCCTATATACAAGAATAGAACTACTATAATACTGCTCCTATATACAAGAATAGAACTACTATAATACTGCTCCTATATACAAGAATATAACTACTATAATACTGCCCCTATATACAAGAATATAACTACTATAATACTGCTCCTATATACAAGAATAGAACTACTATAATACTGCTCCTATATACAAGAATAGAACTACTATAATACTGCTCCTATATACAAGAATAGAACTACTATAATACTGCCCCTATATACAAGAATATAACTACTATAATATTGCTCCCTATATACAAGAATATAACTACTATAATACTGCTCCTATATACAAGAATATAACTACTATAATACTGCCCCTATATACAAGAATGTAACTACTATAATACTGCCCCTATATACAAGAATATAACTACTATAATACTGCCCCTATATACAAGAATATAACTACGATAATACTGCTCCTATATACAAGAATATAACTAGTATAATACTGCCTCCTATATACAAGAATATAACTACTATAATACTGCCCCCTATATACAAGAATATAACTACTATAATACTGCTCCTATATACAAGAATATAACTACTATAATACTGCTCCTATATACAAGAATATAACTACTATAATACTGCTCCTATATACAGGAATATAACTACTATAATACTGCCCCTATATACAAGAATATAACTACTATAATACTGCCCCCTATATACAAGAATATAACTACTATAATACTGCCCCTATATACAAGAATATAACTACTATAATACTGCCCCCTATATACAAGAATATAACTACTATAATACTGCCCCCTATATACAAGAATATTACTACTATAATACTGCCCCCTATATACAAGAATATAACTACTATAATACTGCCTCATATATACAACAATATAACTACTATAATACTGCCTACTATATACAAGAATATAACTACTATAATACTGCCCCCTATATACAAGAATATAACTACTATAATACTGCCCCTATATACAAGACTATAACTACTATAATACTGCCCCCTATATACAAGAATATAACTACTATAATACTGCCCCCTATATACAAGAATATAACTACTATAATACTGCTCCTATATACAAGAATATAACTACTATAAGGGCATGACCACACATGGCGGAATTCCTCCGCAACTGTCCGCATCGATGCCGCACAGAATCTGCGTTGCAGATTCTGCAGCGGATCTGCACAAAATGTGCAGTACATTGATGCGGACTGGCCGCTGCGGACTGCAGGAAAAGTGCTTCCCTTCTCCCTATCAGTGCAGGATAGAGAGAAGGGACAGCACTTTCCCTAGTGAAAGTAAACGATTTTCATACTTACCGGCCGTTGTCTTGGTGACGCGTCCCTCTTTCGGCATCCAGCCCGACCTCCCTGGATGACGCGCCAGTCCATGTGACCGCTGCAGCCTGTGCTTGGCCTGTGATTGGCTGCAGCCGTCACTTACACTGAAACGTCATCCTGGGAGGCCGGACTGGAGACAGACGAAGGGAGTTCTCGGTAAGTATGAACTTATATGTTTTTTTACAGATACATGTATATTGGGATCGGTAGTCACTGTCCCGGGTGCAGAAACAGTTACTGCCGATCGCTTAACTCTTTCAGCACCCTGGACAGTGACTATTTACAGACGTCTCCTAGCAACGCTCCCGTCATTACGGGAGCCCCATTGACTTCCTCAGTCTGGCTGTAGACCTAGAAATACATAGGTCCAGCCAGAATGAAGAAATGTCAAGTTAAAAAAGCAAGACGCATCCGCAGCACACATAACATGTGCATGACAGCTGCGGACTTCATTGCGGAACTTAGAATCTCCATTGAAGTCAATGGAGAAATTCCGCCATGAGTCCGCCACTGCTCCGCAACAGACAGAGCATGCTGCGGACACCAAATTCCGCTCCGCAGCCTATGCTCCGCAGCGGAATTGTACGCATCGTGTAAACGAACACTGCTAAATTAAAGTGAAAGTCAATGGAGAAACGGCTCCGCTGCGGATTAACGCTGCGGAGTGTCCGCAGCGGAATTTAAGTGGAATTCCGCCATGTGTGAACCCGCCCTAATACTGCCCCCTATGGTATATATAAATAATGAAGAGTTATTTTCATGTTACTTGTATTGTTCCTTATAATAATCGCCCCTCACTGTGATAATAGAGATATGTGCAATGAGTTTATAAAGATATAATAATTATTTGGAATATTCTCTCCTCATTTGCTTTGGGTTTTCGCTTTTTACTGTATTTCAGGAACAACTTGCGAATCTCCACATGATAAATGATGAATTCTGTGAGATTCATGTCCCTCATTACTGCAGGAAGGGAATAGTTATCCTTGGTATCACAGCACCACCTAAGGCCGGCACCATCTCCAGGTGACCTAGATTCCGGCTACTGATCCGTGTGCTGTTGGCTACAATGTTGCAGTTTTGTGTTTCCTCGGCCGGCAGATTTCTATCTAATTAAGAAGTCTCAGGTTTTCGGTGTAGATTGTGATCGGACGCGCGCCATTGTGCTTATTCACGACAGTCTCTATCTGATTGGAACGCACTCACCACCAAATATTCCCTCTCCGGCCTCTGAAAGCGATTGTGTTTCCAATTTATAAAGCCGTCTATTATCCGCTCCGACCCTTTCTTTGCCAGGTAGGTTTGTATCTGTAATACCTGTATCCAACGGCGTAAGAACTAGTGAATAAATGGGATGAACGTTTAGGAATTTTAAAAAGCAGCACTGGAGATATCTGATCGTCTCATCTCATTTAATCTAATCGTGCACAACAAAAAACAAAAATTAAAAAAAAAACACCCAAAATATACCCACAAAAATCACCTTTTCTTATACTGGACCTGACCCTGAGATGATGGGTGTTCTGGTTGTCCTGTGAACTCTGGTATCATGATTGCCAGGAAATCGCAACATCTGCTATTTGTTGCGGCTTTTTGCTCCCCATTAAATTGAATGGGGAAAATATGCAACACAAAAAAGCAGCGATTACGCAAATCCAAACCGCACCGCAGGTAAATTTCTGAGGGTTGGTTGGTTGGAAGAGTTTGGGGTGGTAGAACTTGAGTGCCCGGACTGAACCCTGACCTCAATCCCATCCAACACCTTGGGATGAACTAGAACGGAGATTATGAGCCCGGCCCCCTCCCTCGACATCAGTGTCTGACCCCACAAATGTTCTTTTGGATGAATGGGCAAAAATTCCCACAGACACCCCAAAATCTTGTAGAAAGTCTTCCCAGAAGAGTGGAAGCTGTTTTACTGCAAAGCTGGGACCAACTCCATATTGATGTCTATGGATTTAGAATAAAAAAAATGTAGGGGTAACTTGTATCTCCTGGGCCTCAAAGCAAAATCTGAATCAAGGTCCCCCACAACTATTACATGTCTACTATTTGGGCATGACCACACGTGGCGGAATTTCACTGAAATTCCGCTGCGGACACTCCGCAGCGTTAATCCGCAGCGGAGCCGTTTGTCCATTGACTTACACTTTAATTTAGCAGTGTTCGTTTAGACGAGGCTGAAAATTCCGCTGCGGAGCATAGGCTGCGGAGCGGAATTTGGTGTCCGCAGCATGCTCTGTCTGTTGCGGAGCAGTGGCGGACTGGTTGCGGACTCATGGCGGAATTTATCCATTGACTTCAATGGAGAGTCAAAATTCCGCAATGAAGTCCGCAGATCGTATGTGTGCTGCGGAGCGTATTGTTTTTACTACCATGACATTTCTTCATTCTGGCTGGACCTATGTATTTCTAGGTCTACAGCCAGACTGAGGAAGTCAATGGGGCTCCCGTAATGACGGGAGCGTTGCTAGGAGACGTCTGTAAATAGTCACTGTCCAGGGTGCTGAAAGAGTTACGCGATCGGCAGTAACTGTTTCTGCACCCGGGACAGTGACTACCGATCTCAATATACATGTATCTGTAAAAAAACATATAAGTTCATACTTACCGAGAACTCCCTGCGTCTGTCTCCAGTCCGGCCTCCCAGGATGACGTTTCAGTGTAAGTGACGGCTGCAGCCAATCACAGGCCAAGCACAGGCTGCAGCGGTCACATGGACTGGAGCGTCATCCAGGGAGGTCGGGCTGGATGCCGAAAGAGGGACGCGTCACCAAGACAACGGGCGGTAAGTATGAATTTCTTTGACTTTCACTAGGGAAAGTGCTGTCCCTTCTCTCTATCCTGCACTGAATAGGGAGAAGGGAAGCACCTTTCCTGCAGTCCGCAGCGGCCAGTCCGCATCAATTTTCTGCACATTTTGTGCAGATCCGCAGCAGAATCTGCAACGCAGATTCTGTGCGGCATTGATGCGGACAGTTGCGGAGGAAATCCGCCACGTGTGGTCATGCCCTTTGCCATATGGGCAGATTAACTTTTTGGGCCCCCCTCAGGCTCCGGGATTCAGATCTACATCTTCTATGGTTATGCCCCTGGTCAAAATCTGGGGAGGCAAAAACAAAAACATTCCTACTGGCTAAAAATGATCCCCGGAGACCTTCAGTTTATCGCTCTCGGTCGGACAGGCCGGGGTATCGTTCCGTTTGTGACCGTCTTTTGATGTTAGTACTGACGCTCCCTTTTCTGGATACCTCGAGTAAACAGGCAGGAGACAGAGAAGCGGGCGATAGCAGGTGTCGGAGTAAAATAGCTCAATCCCATGTGATGTGCGGCCCTAATAACATTGTAACCGCTCCATACGCAGGGTATAATTATTCACAAATATGACACGCCGGCACGCAACACTTACAATTATGAAGGAGCGAGATGTGATAACATAATTGTCTTAACTGTATGACAAACCTTTAATTTCCGTGAGCCCTCCGTTATTTCTTCACATGTCTGATGCGTGTGACGGGACACCTTGCATATTATATTTTAATTGGTACCTTTTTTCTGAATCTGTTTCGCTGTTGATGGACCCCCCGTGGAGGATGCAATGACATACCAGGGCAAGGAGCGCTTCTCGCAAATTAGTGTTTACGTATTAGATGGGAATAACGGCAATCATAAATACATCTCTATTCCGTGCTGCATCATCGTGAATACTCAAAACAAAAAGACTTAAAAAACATATAAAGCAACAAACCCCGACAATCATCTGTAAACTATGGATGAACCTGGCAAAAAGTGTTCAATTCTGCTGCAGCGCCACCACAGGTGAACCAAAGTATTACACTGATCCTATAGAAATCAATCGATTGACCTTGAAATGCTGAGTCCTCCAGAGCAAGAGACGCTCTTAGTAGCTGCTCTCCACACTGGCTAATAGACGAGGGTCCTGAGAGAGGGACCCAACACCTCAACTCAATGCCCAGACATGTCAAAAGGAAAGGAGTAACTACCAGAGTATTGAATAAGGAGTAGGGGCAAAGCCGTTGCCAGACTCCTCGGGCAGCGGGTTATTTACTAATGAACAAAAGGATCGGGCATGTTGAAATTCAACATACCCGAACTTTGCCTCCCCGTACATCTGCCATCTGGGGAGAGTCAGAACACCACCATACACATTAGATGGTTGGCCAGACCCGGTGGGTTCGGCCTTCATACATGTAATGTGTATGGCCAGCTTAAGGTGACTGATGGACATTGATTTCAATAGTATCTTTTCAGAAATCTCCAAGCAGTGCCAAAGGAGGCTGGGCACTTCACCAGTGCCCAGGCCCGCTTTGGTACAGGCATACCTTACCCATTCGGTCTTGAAAATGGTAGGGTCTTGAAAGTTTTTGTGTTGGGCACTGTCCATCATTGGAAGCACTGGATTTTTCTGCACATGGACAAGATTCTTGCCCAGTGATTAAAGTGTGACATATATGACCAGTCCTGTGCCCGTATGGCTGCAAACGGAGTCCCTATAGTCCCGTATTACAGAGCCGCAGGCACATGATGCCGTATGGTGTCTCTGTACGGCGCCATGTTCTTGTAAGGAGTGGAGCAACTTTGCATTTACCATACTTCACTGTTTTTGTACAAATTAATTCATTATTTCATGTAATTTTCTCGATTCACTTTAAGGCTGGGTTCACACGACCTATTTTCAGGCGTAAACGAGGCATATTATGCCTCGTTTTACGTCTGAAAATAGGGCTACAATACGTCGGCAAACATCTGCCCATTCATTTGAATGGGTTTGCCGACGTACTGTGCAGACGACCTGTTATTTACGCGTCGTCGTTTGACAGCTGTCAAACGACGACGCTTAAAAATACAGCCTCGTCAAAAGAAGTGCAGGACACTTCTTTGGACGTTTTTGGAGCTGTTTTCTCATAGACTCCAATGAAAACAGCTCCAAAAACGGATGTAAAAAACGCAGCGAAAACGCCGTGAAAAATGCAGCGAAAAAGGCGAGTTGCTCAAAAAACGTTTGAAAAGCAGGGTCTGTTTTCCCTTGAAAACAGCTCTGGATTTTCTGACGTTTTTAGTCACTACGTGTGCACATACCCTAAAATTCTGCTGGTTGCACTTTCGCCTCATTTTCCAAAAAGGTGCGTAAAAAGACGCCCCCGTAAAAAGAAGTGTCTGTTACTGCTTGAGCCGTTTTTCATTGACTCAATAGAAAAACAGCTCCAAAAATCGCCGTAAAAAACGCCGAAAAATGCTAGTTAATTAAAAAACGGCTGAAAATCAGGAGCGGTTTTCCCTTGAAAACAGCTCCGTATTTTCAGCCGTATTTTGTTAACCGTGTAAACATAGCCTTATTGCTACATCACTGCTGCCAGATATGTGACCCATCAAAACCTGAGTTCCCACAATGCATTTCTCTCAAAATAACAGCAAACCAGCACATTTTTGGATTTAGCTTTAGATGTGATTGGAGAAGAAAACATCACGTCAATTAGAAGCTGGGCAAGATAATTAACCCATCGAATTGACAAATTTCCAGAAAGATTTTAATGTGGAATTTTGTAAATGGTGGATTTTCCTTTAATGACGTCACTGTTGGGCACTCCGGTGTTTTTTTTGTTTTAATTTTTCACATAAATTATTACATATTGAGAATCTCATCAGAACCACATAGACATAATATATCGCTAAGAAAATATCCTCGGAAAGGCGAATAAATGTCACCGGCGGAAAAAAATGGAAGCGTCTTTATCCATTAATTGTATAGAAACAGAAGATGTTCCGTAATGAGAGGAGCCGCCGGGTCAATGACTTGAGGGACAGATATTAAGTAACTGAATTATATTTCATGGCATAAACCGAAACTCCTTGACCAAGACGTTAACCCATTTGGTCCTTACGAGACCGATAATGAATCCTGCGCGTTGTAATGTATGGATATAAAGCACTTACAGTTATGGTAGATTATTTTGACACATTATAACGTAATTGTTCAATTCACTGACATGCTCAGTAATTACAGAGTATATTTATTATTTTACGAGTCTCTTATGCATATGCTGGCGTCATTTGCATATTACAAATGAATTGATATCTTTTCTTTGCATATTGTGCTGTTGATTTAGCACCCTGCTGAATGTACACAGACTGAACAGTGTAATCTTCATCTGTCATGAGAAAAACGGAGGACGTGAAACTGCGGCTACGGCGCCAGACGGAAATCAAGCTGTAGTAAAGTAAGAAGTGATCAAAATATTGGCTGTTTGTGGACCCACCTATCATGTATCTGGTGGTTTCAAAGATGGCAGAAAGTTATTTTGGCCCCTTTGGGCAGTACTCAAAGTAGTTATCATCCATATAATATGCATTATTATGTTGCATAACCCCCTCTATCCCCTTTTCTCTTTTAA
Source organism: Rhinoderma darwinii (assembly GCF_050947455.1). Lineage (NCBI taxonomy): Eukaryota > Metazoa > Chordata > Amphibia > Anura > Rhinodermatidae > Rhinoderma > Rhinoderma darwinii. The sequence goes on from NC_134693.1 coordinate 137,449,734, forward strand.
TATTCCTCTGTTAATGTAAGTGTCAGTCTTTACTGTGGCTCTGGCATTCTATTCATGAACCAGGAGGGTCAGGATGAACTGTTCTATAGGTCCCGCCCACAAAGAAAGTGTTGTAGTGCCTGTATTTGTGGCAGAATAGATAAAATAGACTTAATTATTTTCATATTTTTCCTGCCATAGGATTGAGTTTGGATCGCATGTAGTTCATGGGGAAGAAAGAAGGACTTTTAGTAGAACCACATGTAAAATGAATACGTTCTATATGAGAAGTAGATTTCCTTTCCATTGTTTCTAACAATTGATGGTGTTCTGCATGAAAACGCGCAATAAATGATACAATGTATTGTATAAAGAGTCTCATATATTACAAACGCTCCTGCCTAATATTCACTCCTGGCTCTTTTAATTTGCATGTCTGATATTTCACAATGTCAATTCTTCTTATTGAGCCGCTGATTTGCATTCATGTAATATCAAAAGATTTAAGGAAAAAACTTCATTGTACACTTTAGCCTTAAAAGGGACTCAACCCTGTAATTATCATCACTGCTCATTAACATGCCATTTCAGCTTACAGTGTTCAATAGAATGCGTGCCCATTATATTCCCCAAGGCTCAGAGAGAAGGGCGAGTCCAGCGTGGGCACTCCGATACTCAAAGAAAAAATCTCCAAATATGAAAATGTTGTATTTGCTGTCATACGTTACAATATTACCCATTTCAGACAGATATAATAAGGCTATATTTTAGGGACCGTATGACGACTGCAACACCCGGACCAAAAGTGGTTCTATTAAACTGATCTTAGATCATCATAGAATCGACATAAAAAGTTGAGTCACTTTGTAAATACATTTCATTACATCTTATACTGATCCTGAGTTATATCCTGTATTATACTCCAGAGCTGCACTCACTATTCTGCTGGTGGAGTCACTGTGTACATACATTACATTACTTATCCTGTACTGATCCTGAGTTACATCCTGTATTATACTCCAGAGCTGCACTCACTATTCTGCTGGTGGAGTCACTGTGTACATACATTACATTACTTATCCTGTACTGATCCTGAGTTATATCCTGTATTATACTCCAGAGCTGCACTCACTATTCTGCTGGTGGAGTCACTGTGTACATACAGTACATTACTTATCCTGCACTGATCCTGAGTTACATCCTGTATTATACTCCAGAGCTGCACTCACTATTATGCTGGTGGAGTCACTGTGTACATACATTACATTACTTATCCTGTACTGATCCTGAGTTACATCCTGTATTATACTCCAGAGCTGCACTCACTATTCTGCTGGTGGAGTCACTGTGTACATACATTACATTACTTATCCTGTACTGATCCTGAGTTACATCCTGTATTATACTCCAGAGATGCACTCAGTATTCTGCTGGTGGAGTCACTGTGTACATACATTACATTACTTATCCTGTACTGATCCTGAGTTATATCCTGTATTATACTCCAGAGCTGCACTCACTATTCTGCTGGTGGAGTCACTATGTACATACATTACATTACTTATCCTGTACTGATCCTGAGTTATATCCTGTATTATACTCCCTGTGATTGGCTGCCAGGGAGGTCGGGCTGGATGCCGAAAGAGGGACGCGTCACCAAGACAACGGCCGGTAAGTATGAAATTTGTTTACTTTCACTAGGGAAAGTGCTGTCCCTTCTCTCTATCCTGCACTGATAGAGAGAAGGGAAGCACTTTTACCGCAGTCCGCAGCAGCTAGTCCGCATCAATTTACTGCACATTTTAGGCAGATCCGCCGCAGAATCTGCAACGCAGATTCTGTGCGGCATTGATGCGGACAGTTGCGGAGGAAATCCGCCACGTGTGGGCATGCCCTTATACTCCAGAGCTGCACTCACTATTCTGCTGGTGGAGTCACTGTGTACATACATTACATTACTTATCCTGTACTGATCATGAGTTATATCCTGTATTATACTCCAGAGCTGCACTCACTATTCTGCTGGTGCAGTCACTGTGTACATACATTACATTACTTATCCTGTACTGATCCGGAGTTACATCCTGTATTATACTCTAGAGCTACGCTCACAATTCTGCTGGTGGAGTCACTGTGTACATACATTACATTACTTATCTTGTACTGATCCTGAGTTATATCCTGTATTATACTCCAGAGCTGCACTCACTATTCTGCTGGTGGAGTGACTGTGTACATACATTACATTACTTATCCTGTACTGATCCGGAGTTACAGCCTGTATTATACTCCAAAGCTGCATCCGAAGTTCTGCTTGATCGGTTTTCCAGTGCACTAAAGGAAGTCTATGGGGTTTAGGATGTGTATTTGTATGATATAGACTGAACCATTGGCTGTTATGGGGCAAATGGATGGAAGGGTTAGAGCTTGGTTGATTTTGCCCCTTATTCCCATTGCTGTTCTCTATTTCTTCACAGGATACGTGATGTTAGAAAACTAGAATGGTTCACGTCACTCTTATATACTTTGAGGTAAGCGGCTGGTTACAACTGGTGTCTCCTTCTGTTCCAGTATCAGGATGGTTTGTGGATCTGGTCCACCAGGGTAGCAGAGGATCCGCTGTGGTCCACAAAGGTCCAGTCAGTGTATTTTTAATGTGCTGAATCAAATTTGTTTGCTATAGAGTCCAAACCGTAGCATTGCTTGACGTATTGTCCCGCATAACGGGCAATAAAGCAACTAGAGTTTATGCAAAAGTGCCTCAAAATGGGCGTTTTTTTAATACTTTTTGGCCGTTCCTAAGTCGATCAGGGGCAGGGCATAAAATGTCTCACAGATGGAGATTAAAATGTTGGGAAGTATGCCTGTATGTACGCCGGAGAACAGACTCTTCATGCCATTCTTGCCAACATTTGAGAAGAGACATCAGGAAGATTACGGAAATCACCAATTAAAGTGACGTAGAAGAAGCCCCCAAAATACCCCTTTGAATCAGAAATAGCCCCTTTTAGCAGACACGAAAATTAATACAGACCCCAGACTACCTAAACTAATACAGAGCCCAGATTACTTAAACTAATACAGACCCCAGACTACCTAAACTAATACAGAGCCCAGACTACCTAAACTAATAAAGACTCAAGACTACCTAAACTAATACAGACCCCAGACTACCTAAACTAATACAGACCCCAGACTACCTAAACTAATACAGACCCCAGACTACCTAAACTAATACAGACCCCAGACTACCTAAACTAATACAGACCCCAGACTACCTAAACTAATACAGAGCCCAGACTACCTAAACTAATAAAGACTCAAGACTACCTAAACTAATACAGACCCCAGACTACCTAAACTAATACAGACCCCAGACTACCTAAACTAATACAGACCCCAGACTACCTAAACTAATACAGACCCCAGACTACCTAAACTAATACAGACCCCAGACTACCTAAACTAATACAGACCCCAGACTACCTAAACTAATACAGACCCCCAGACTACCTAAACTAATACAGACCCCAGACTACCTAAACTAATACAGATCCCAGACTACCCAAACGAATACAGACCCCAGACTACCTAAACTAATACAGACCCCAGATTACCTAAACTAATACAGACCTCAGACTACCTAAACTAATACAGAGCTCAGACTACCTAAACTAATAAAGACCCCAGACTACCTAAACTAATACAGACCCCAGACTACCTAAACTAATAAAGACCCCAGACTACCTAAACTAATACAGACCCCAGACTACCTAAACTACTACAGACCCCAGACTACATAAACTAATACAGAGCCCAGACTACCTAAACTAATAATGACCCCAGACTACCTAAACTAATACAGAACCCAGACTACCTAAACTAATAATGACCCCAGACTACCTAATCTAATACAGACCCCAGACTACCTAAACGAATACAGACCCGACTACCCAAACGAATACAGACCCCAGACTACCAAAACTAATACAGACCTCAGACTACCTAATCTAATACAGACCCCAGACTACCTAAACGAATACAGACCCGACTACCCAAACGAATACAGACCCCAGACTACCAAAACTAATACAGACCTCAGACTACCTAAACTAATACAGACTCCAGACTACCTAAACTAATACAGACCCCCAGACTACCTAAACTAATACAGACCCCAGACTACCTAAACTAATACAGATCCCAGACTACCCAAACGAATACAGACCCCAGACTACCTAAACTAATACAGACCCCAGATTACCTAAACTAATACAGACCTCAGACTACCTAAACTAATACAGAGCTCAGACTACCTAAACTAATAAAGACCCCAGACTACCTAAACTAATACAGACCCCAGACTACCTAAACTACTACAGACCCCAGACTACATAAACTAATACAGAGCCCAGACTACCTAAACTAATAATGACCCCGGACTACCTAAACTAATACAGAACCCAGACTACCTAAACTAATACAGACCCCAGACTACCTAATCTAATACAGACCCCAGACTACCTAAACGAATACAGACCCGACTACCCAAACGAATACAGACCCCAGACTACCAAAACTAATACAGACCTCAGACTACCTAAACTAATACAGACTCCAGACTACCTAAACTAATACAGACCCCAGACTACCTAAACGAATACAGAGCCCAGAATACTTAAACTAATACAGACCCCAGACTACCTAAACTAATACAGAGCCCAGAATACTTAAACTAATACAGACCCCAGACTACCTAAACTAATACAGACCTCAGACTACCTAAACGAATACAGACCCCAGACTACCTAAACGAATACAGAGCCCAGAATACTTAAACTAATACAGACCCCAGACTACCTAAACTAATAAAGACCCCAGACTACGTAAACTAATACATACCCCAGACTACCTAAACTAATACAGACCCCAGACTACATAAACTAATACAGACCCCAGACTACCTAAACTAATACAGACTTCAGACTACCCAAACTAATACAGACCCCAGACTACCTAAACTAATACAGACCACAAACTACCTAAACTAATATAGACCCAGACTACCCAAACTAATACAGACCCCAGACTACCAAAACTAATACAGACCCCAGACTACCCAAACTAATACAGACCCCAGACTACCTAAACTAATACAGACCCCAAACTACCTAAACTAATACAGACCCCAGACTACCCAAACTAATACAGACCCCAGACTACCTAAACTAATACAGACCCCAGACTACCTAAACTAATACAGACCCCAGACTACCCAAACTGATACAGACCCCAGACTACCCAAACTAATACAGACCCCAGACTACCTAAACTAATACAGACCCCAGACTACCTAAACTAATACAGACCCCAGACAAAACAAATTTGGTCCCGGGTGTCGCTGCAGACAACGTCCTGATGCCAGCCTCAGCATCAGGACTTTGCGGTGGGGCCCGGGAATGAAGGGGACGGAAAGAAAGAGGAAAGAATGAGGGATCCAGGGGGGTTTGCCTGCTGTTCGGGAGTACGGGAGGTTTCCCCTTTTTCCGGTCGTCTCCTGGACATTTCGGGAGATCTGGCAAGTATGGGCACAAGGTTTTAATATAGAATGATAATGAGGACTATAACGAGGTCATGTCTGCCAACTAGGACCGTATTCTTTCTTCCCAAAGTGCTTTCAATTAGACATTCCTCAAATAGAAGCGCAGAAATATCTAATCATTTCTGGACCACCTATTAAATGATCATTTCAGGATCTAAGCTGAGAAAATCCTCGCAGATCTGCAAGTTGTGTGTGTGTGACACGTGTGGGGTCATTAAATTAAATTGGCGCTGGTGAGCGTACAGATCTGTCACATCGCGGCCTTTATTTTGCAGTGTGATGAAGGAAATAATGTGTTTTTTAAGGTTTAATTACTTGAAACTGCAGCCGGTTAATTCATTTAATCTTGTATCCGTGTCAAATAACTTCTAAAGCTGCAAAAATCATCACAATCCATTAAATGCAATTGTGTGTGCCAGGGCCGGCTGCTGAGCTTGCAGTGTACATTGTAACGAAGCCGGGCCCATTACTGCATGCTGGATGTAATGCAAGTCACGATGCTCCAACGAAGGCAGACGAAGGGGGGGCGGGGGAGCGGCGGCTGACCTCACTGCTATGTCCTACACACACACTACACCCGGGTACCCCTCCAATACACTCTTACCCCAAATGTCTCTTCATTTCTCTCTTACCCCAAATGCCCCTCTGTCCCACTCTTACCCTAAATACCCCTTTGTTTCCTTCTACCATAAATGCCTCTCCTTTTCATTCTTACCCCAAATGTCCTTACGTTACTCTCCTACTCCAAATACCCCTTCGTCTCTCTCTTACCCCAAATTCCCCTCTGTCTCACTCTTACCTTAAATGCCCCTTCGTTTCCCTCTTACTCCAAATGCCCCTAGGTTTGCCTCTTACCTCAAATGCCCCTTTGTTTCTCTCTTACCCTAAATGCCCCTCCATTTCACTCTCACCCCAAGAGCCTCTCCATTTTGGTCTTACCTCAAATGCCCCTCTGTCTCCATCTTACCCCAAATGCCCCTTTGTTTCTCTCTTACCGTAAATGACCCTCCATTTCAGTCCTACCGCAAATGTACATACATTGCTATCTTACTCCAAATGCCCCTAGGTTTGCCTCTTACCTCAAATGCCCCTTTGTTTCTCACTTACCCTAAATTCCCCTCCATTTCACTCTCACCCCAAGAGCCTCTCCATTTTGGTCTTACCCCAAATGCCCCTATGTTTCGCTCTTACCCCAAATGCCCCTTTGTTTTGCTCTTACCCTAAATGCCCCTCCATTTCACTCTCACCCCAAATGCCACTTCATTTTGGTCTTACCCCAAATGCCCCTATGTTTCGCTCTTACCCCAAATGCCCCTTTGTTTTGCTCTTACCTTAAATGGACCTCCATTTCACTCTCACCCCAAATGCCTCTTCATTTTGGTCTTACCCCAAATGCCCCTATGTTTCGCTCTTACCTCAAATGCCCCTTTGATTTGCTCTTACCTCAAATGCCCCTTTGTTTTGCTCTTACCCTAAATGCCCCTCCTTTTCACTCTCACCCCAAATGCCTCTTCATTTTGGTCTTACACCAAATGCCCCTTTGTTTCGCTCTTACACCAAATGCCTCACCATTTCACTTTTACCCCAAATGCCATTGCCCCTCATAATGACTGCCACAGTAGCCCCATAATAACTGCCATAATGCTGCCCGTCTCACAGTTACCATAAATGCCCCTTTGTTTCAATCTTACCATAAATGGCCCCCATTTCACACTTTCCCCCAATTGCCCTTTTGTTTGGCTCTTACCCTAAATGTCCCTCTATTTTACTCTTATCCCAAATGCCAGTGCCCCATAATGACTGCCACAGTGGCCCCATAATGACTGCTTACAAAACGGCATTGGACTGTAATGCATCCTATATGTTCCTGAATGTCTCCGGCCGTTATGAACCATAAATGTCTCTGGTAAGTAACATGAGGATGAGTCAGCTAAACACCACCAATTCCATACCTCCCAACTGTGCCGTTTTCCATGGAAATATCCTGCAAACGACTCCAAAACGGGTGGGACTTATGCAAATATTCCCCCCAAAGTGGGCATTTCTGGAATGTTTTGTGGGCGTTCCTTGTCGGATCAGGTCGTCCCACAAATGGGATGTCCTAATACTTTCCTTACCGCATGCGTGTATTAGATATATCTATATCGGCTTTGTTGCCAATGGGCAACCAATCAGAGTCCATATTGCATTTTTTCAATGCAATCTAAAAAAACTAAACCTAAACTCTGACTGGTCCTTATAGGCAACAAGGCCATTTTTTCTCTAAAATGCCCCCCTAAAAAGTACATTTTTTGTCCCTCCTGACTCGAAGACCTCCCCTCTAAACCTCAAGTTCAGGCCTTGCCCTTTACCACCCCACCTGCCGGCATTCATTGGCCCATTGGCAAATGCCAGAGGACCAACACATTTCTTAATTTAAACCCTTCCCTGCAGTCCCTATGGACAGATGCGGCTTTGGGCCTAGACTTTTGCTGCGTGACTCCGCCTGGGGTAGTGTCGGTGTCCTCCACAGGCCTCAGTGTTCTGGTTAAATAGATAATGGCGGCTCCGTCTCACATTGAACACGTCCTCCAACTTTTTTGTATGAATTGCCTCTCAAGGATCACGCCGACACTTGAAGCAATATGGCCTCTTATGGTTAATTATCGCGGACGAAGCTCTTAAACTGCGCAGCATCGATCAACCTCCCGGATGAGTAACTTCCACATTACGAACATTTCGCCTGACAGCGGCGTTTGCTATGACAGTTTGCGGTCACTTTAACCTCGCAGGTTATAGTGATCCCTCCTGTGAATCTTCTTTTTTTATCAATTTTGTCAGATATTTTACCCATGTAACAGGAAAAAAGATCAGTGCGAATAAAAACAGCGCTGTTACCCACACCGACCAATCAGATTACAGCTTACAAATGTATACATAGGTTGTCATTTCCACCTATTGACTTTAGTAGGTAATGCAGTAAAAAAGTTGACAGATGTTAAAATCAGAGGCGTACCAGGAGTGGGAGTACCAAGAGCATCCCCTTGCCCCCACTGGTAATCGTAACCGCCCTCTGCTAGTCGACCCCCTCCCTGCCAATAAAACCCCCCCTACAAATGGGACTTCCCAGAGCAGACATGATTATTTACCGCTCCCGTCTTCTCTCTTCGGCAGGCGGCCCGTCCCGGATCCCCTCAGGCTGCCCGTCCCGGATCCCCTCAGGCTGCCACATCCAGACCTGGCATATAAGGTCTGTGCCGCGTTGCATACAATATTGTTATATGTCCTATATGCGACGCAGCACCCAACGTCCTGACGTGGCCGGGTCTCAGGACCTTGTATGCGCTACGGCACAGAGCCTGTGTGCCAGGGCCTGGTGTGCAGGCCTGAGGGGCTGGATAAAAAATAAATAAAAAATAAAGGAGACTTGGCGCTCTTTTTCTCTTAATTGGTGATAGATAAATATGAGATACATAGTTAAATAGATTTGAGGTAGATAGAGAGATAAATGGATATGAGTTGAACAGATGAATGATAGATAGATAGATAGATAGATAGATAGATAGATAGATAGATAGATAGATAGATAGATAGATAGATAGATAGATAGATAGATAGATAGATAGATAGATAGATAGAGAGAGATATGAGATAGATAGATAGATAGATAGATAGATAGATAGATAGATAGATAGATAGATAGATAGATAGATAGATAGATAGATAGATAGATAGATAGATAGATAGATAGATAGATAGATATGAGATAGATAGATAGATAGATAGATAGATAGATAGATAGATAGATAGATAGATAGATAGATAGATAGATAGATAGATAGATAGATAGATAGATATGAGATAGATAGATAGATAGATAGATAGATAGATAGATAGATAGATAGATAGATAGATAGATAGATAGATAGATAGATAGATAGATAGATATGAGATAGATAGATAGATAGATAGATAGATGATAGATAGATAGATAGATAGATAGATAGATAGATAGATAGATAGATAGATAGATAGATAGATAGATAGATAGATAGATAGATAGATAGATAGATAGATATGAGATAGATAGATAGATAGATAGATAGATAGATAGATAGATAGATAGATAGATAGATAGATAGATAGATAGATAGATAGGGGGTACTGGAATTGAATCAATTAAAATTTTGGGACAACTCCTTTTACTTGATTTCTGGAATAACAGATGTCAGATTTAGGCCCCATGCACACGACCGTAAAAAAATCGTCCGTAATTGGGGACCCATTGACTTCTATTATCCACGGACGCCTTCTCTTATATTTACGGGAAGGTGTCTGTGCAGTAGAAACCTTCTGAAAAAGATAGGACATGTCCTATCTTTTGCTTTTTACGGACCGTACTCCCATCGGACCAAAAAAACCCATTTGTGATGCATCCGTGTGTCATCCAGACGCAACAATTCACCAGTATCGGTGAATCCGCAAATCCGGATCGTAAAATGACTTGTCCTGAGCTTTTGCAGTCCGGACCTGCGGCCCCCGCACCGATCCGTATAAATCACGGTCATGTGCATGCGGCCATAGAAAAGAATGGGTCCGCAATTCATCCTCAAAAATGCGGATAAAGTGCGGCTGCAAAAATACGGTCGTGAGCACGAGGCCTGAGACTGATGCTGGAATTTGTTGCACCACGGACCGTACGCGTTTTCTTCATCCAGCGCACATTTTCAGACCATCGGTTAAAGTCACGTTCAATTCTACAGAATATTCCAGTATTATTTGGTTGATGCTCATACAGAAAATCGGCTACATTTATAGGGAGCTTGTCAGGCGCTGAAAAAAATCCCAAACATTTATATTAATATTCCACGCGCAATAGGAAACCGCTGTGGGATGGCGGAATAATGTACGTGATCAAGGTAAAACGGCAACGAAAGCTAAGAAATAAAGCTGCTCTCAAACGCCCCCCCGCCTGACAATGAATCGGCGCCGTCTATTTAGGAGAAAAAAAAAATCCTTTCCCCATTACGGTTGCGCTGAGTTCGCCATTGACGGCTTTTTTTCCTGTTCAATATCTTTTTATCACCAAAATTGCCTAATCAAAGCCTCTTGTTCCGCGGCCCCCCGCTCGCATTGGCCTCTCATTGATTTCAAATCGAAAAAAGAGGATGGAAAAAAACATAAAAAATAATAAAAAATAAAAAAAACAAGAAAAAACGTCACAAGCCTTTAGAAAAACGAAAGCAATTAACACCCAAATGTCTTTATTTCGCTGTTTTCAGACGCTCCTGCGTCGGTGGCGCCTTCGACTCGTCTGCTCCCTTTCGCTTTCACACAGGCATGTTTTCTTCTTCTTCTTTAAGGGAACTGTTTATCAGCAGGGAAGATTAAGCCCCCCGTCGGGATAGAAATGGGGTGCCTTTGTGTTCCTGTCCTTAATCTGTCTTATTAAAATTGTTCCGGGGATTTTCGGCACTTGCAAAGTCCAAGGAAAGCGTCGCAAGTCAAGCAGATGAGGCGGTGGGTGTGGGTTGCCCATGACGGGCGAGATGTACATAAACATTACGTGTCACAAAATATCACAAGACAACGACCACAGGGGACTGAGATAACACACTTCTTCCTAGCACAGGTATGTTACTGGGGTTCAAGGGCATTTCCCCCCCCCCCAAAAAAAAACCAAAATTACCTGTAACTGTAAATTGCTGTTCAGGATCCTGATAAAGCTGAGTAACGATGGCAGACATATTGATGGTCACACAGATTTCTCAAAACCAGAAATAATTAAGGAACAATTTAGCAGAATTTTGGAGAAATAATATCAATAAGGGATTTTTTTTAAAAAAATTAAAAGGGAAAATGTTCTTTTATGTACAAGAGGGAGTCACATTGTTTCCCGTCCTGGCTCCGGCGTGAGAGACGGGTCCGACATTTCTTATGTTTGGTAACCCTGCATGGAATTTGATTAATTGAAAGTAAATGAGATAAACATTTACCCCGTTGTATTCTAAAGAGTGGGGGATATTACCAACCAATTCACTAATCAAGCAAATCTTAATCTAGTGTATTGATGAGGCTCTGACCCCAAAATGTGTTGGGTTTCTTGGAAAAGTAGGTATGCGGGGGCTGATTAAGTCATTGACTTGGGGGGTTCATACTGAACTTAGATCTATTACAAATCTATATTATAGAAAGAGACATAGTCAGATTTATAAATATAGGATAGATAGATAGATAGATAGATAGGTAGGTAGATAGATAGATAGATAGATAGATAGATAGATAGATAGATAGATAGATAGATAGATAGATAGATAGATAGATAGATAGATAGATAGATAGATAGATAGATAGATAGATAGGTAGATAGGTAGGTAGATAGATAGATAGATAGATAGATAGATAGATAGATAGATAGATAGATAGATAGATAGATAGATAGATAGATAGATAGATAGATAGATAGATAGATATGAGATAGATAGATAGATAGATAGATAGATATGAGATAGATAGATAGATAGATAGATAGATATGAGATAGATAGATAGATGATAGATAGATAGATAGATATGAGGTAGATAGATAGATAGATATGAGGTAGATAGATAGATATGAGGTAGATAGATAGATAGATAGACAGATAGATAGATATGAGGTAGGTAGATAGATAGATAGATAGATAGATAGATAGATAGATATGAGGTAGATAGATAGATATGAGGTAGATAGATAGATAGATAGATAGATAGATAGATAGATAGATAGATAGACAGATAGATAGATATGAGGCAGGTAGGTAGATAGATAGACAGATAGATAGATATGAGGCAGGTAGATAGATAGATAGACAGATAGATAGATATGAGGTAGATAGATAGATAGATAGATAGATAGATAGATAGATAGATAGATAGATAGATAGATAGATAGATATGAGGTAGATAGATAGATAGATAGATATGAGGTAGATAGATAGATATGAGGTAGATAGATAGATATGAGGTAGATAGATAGATAGATAGATAGATAGATAGATAGATAGATAGATAGATAGATAGATAGATAGATAGATATGAGGTAGGTAGATAGAGATAGATAGATAGATAGATAGATAGATAGATATGAGGTAGATAGATAGATAGATAGATAGATAGATAGATAGATAGATAGATAGATAGATAGATAGATAGATAGATAGATAGATAGATAGATAGATAGATAGATAGATAGATAGATAGATAGATAGATATGAGGTGATAGATAGATAGATAGATAGATAGATAGATAGATAGATAGATATATAGATAGATAGATAGATAGATAGATAGATAGATAGATAGATAGATATATAGACAGATATGAGGTGATAGATAGATAGATAGATAGATAGATAGATAGATAGATAGATAGATAGATAGATAGATAGATAGATAGATAGATAGATAGACACATAGATATGAGATAGATAGATAGATAGATAGATAGATAGATAGATAGATAGATAGATAGATAGATAGATAGATAGATAGATAGATAGACACATAGATATGAGATAGATAGATAGATAGATAGATAGATAGATAGAGTTTAGGATTGGTGAGAAATATTGTTCTTGAGTAACACAGTAAGAGAAGGAGGAGGAGGGGAGAGGAGGGGGATGCAGCTGCAGCATTTCTCCCTCAGTGTGTGTTTAAGACTGCATGCTGTGAGAGGGAAGAGGGTTCAGCAGCTGGAGACATCTGATTGGTTCAGAGCGCACATCTACAGCTACCTGGGGGGGTGACAGTCTTTTTTTATGTAATGATGGGGGCACTGTAACTGTGGATGTGCAGTTGCATCCGTTATAATGAATAGTCCCATTATGATGACTGCGTTGGATAACAGGGATGCTCTTTACAGAAGATAATAAGGATATAATATACAGAGTTACCTTTCAGACACAACTCTATGATATCTTAGGTTCCTCTATCTAATAGTAATTTTCCACCTTGGATGTTCATATTAAATAAACCTTAAATTAATTATTAGTCGAAGTTATACCGGACACATCATTATTATAGTCATTAGTAATTAGACATGCTAATCGTATTCATGTCCCTCCACATAATGAGCTAATGAGGTAACCGTGTAGACAATGACCTGTAGTTTATACTTTTATGTACCTTGTTGTCTGGGTAGAGGATCTGTATAGTATATACATTATAATCACATTGTAGATCTCTTATTAAAAATAACATACAAGTGTCTCATATAAAAAAAAAAAATGGGGGTCACTTAAAGTGTAACTCCTGCCCAAAATAAAAACCTGACTGTATCTTCAATCTCCATACACAGTCACTATTTGCAGTGTTTTTATATTGTAAGCTGAGCAATTTGCTCTCTAGACTTCTACTGTCTTTATTTTTGGAAACAGGAAGTAGCTATCTGATATTTACTTTTGTCAGCCATATTAGGTCCCATGGGGTTACTTTTTCTGTCAACCAGTCACCCACAGAGTTCTTCCACTTCCACTTTTAGGCCGCACTAATTTTCGGTTGAGAACCAAGGAAATTTGAGACGTGTATTTCAATGGTGATATCACTGAGAGGAAGTAGCTAGCTTCTCGTCCTGTGGACATGATTTGGTGTTGTGACTGTTACGAACTGTGGCTCTGGCTCTTCTCGCATCCTCCACTCCTCCCACATTACTGGACAACGTCCCTGCCGCTCTCTGGCTCTATTGTGCCATCCCCTTGGGCATATGCCTGCACGTAGCCCCTCATGTCGTCTTAAAGTCACCACACGTTTCTTGATCAATTTGCCTCTGGGTCTGCTATTTCCACCCTTTGTTGGCATCATTATATCTTCTCTGCACTGTTCTTGCCTTGACTGACTATGTTGACCGCCTGTGACAACCCGTCACAAACCTGTCTGACTTCTGTCAGCAGGGGTGTAGCTATAGGGGGTGCAGAGGTAGCAGTCCCACCTGGACCCTGGTGTCTGTCGTAACCCAAAGGCCCCTCTGCCACATTATGAGACGCCAGTTATATAAATTACACACGGTAGTTGGGGGTCCTTTACATATTTTATATTGGGGCCCAGGAGCTTCAAGTTACCCCTCTGCCTCACTGTCAGGGCCATAGCTGTAGGGGGTGCTGTAGTAGCAGTCGCACCAGGACCCAGGTGCCTGAGGCGGCCTAAATGCCCTTCTGTCACATAGGAAGACACTAGTATTATAAATGGTTCATGGTCGGTGGTGAGTCCTGTTACAGATTTAGCACAGGGGCCCAGAAGCTTCACGTTAAACTGCTGCCTCCTATTCTACGTCACCACCATAGATGACCCCAGAAGGACCCCCTCCTTCCCCATATCTTCTTAGTCTTACAGTGCCATAGATCCCTTGATTCACAGTTTGTGGCACCCTCAGCAGCTGTGGTGCCTCCTAGTTTTGCAGATAGTGGCAGTGGCCTCTGGCAGTCACTGTGTTAATGGTAACAGCCACCGTGCTCACCACGGGGTGCTCGCCCTCCTTCTCTAACACCTTACTCTATCCAAGAGAGATCATTTTACTGATCAGGTAATTTGCCATAATTTCTTCGTCGGCCCAGACAAGTTACCATGACACCACCGCACAGCGGGAGACCCAGGACTCATCTCACCAGTCACACAGAAAACTTCTATCATTGCATGTAATCCAAGAAATGAAATACTCTGAACCCTGCCTGGAGAAGACCTTATAGAGGCCAACGTGTAGGGGACATGGAAACCCCTGATAAATCTGTACAGTGTATGAAGAGAACACTGAAAGATATCTATCTATCTATCTATCTATCTATCTATCTATCTATCTATCTATCTATCTATCTATCTATCTATCTATCTATCTATCTATCTATCTATCTATCTATCTATCTATCTATCTATCTATCTATCTCATATCTATCTATCTATCTATCTATCTATCTATCTCATATCTATCTATCTATCTATCTATCTATCTATCTATCTATCTATCTATCTATCTATCTATCTATCTATCTATCTATCTATCTATCTATCTATCTATCTATCTATCTATCTATCTATCTATCTATCTTTTCCTCAATTACATGTTACCCGATCACAAGACAATGGGGATTGGTTTCTTTCCTAGATAATCTTATTCCTCCATTCTCCTCATGCACATCCTTGGAAAAATAATTGCTGCCTGTTGCCACCACTAGGGGGCAAATCTGTATACAGCTATGAGACTGATGGGAATAGGAACTGTATACAGATCACCCCCTTTTGGCACCAACAAGAATGATAAATGTTTACAAGTATGAGTGTGGTGGTGCAGAAGATCAGCGCTGTGCGCAGAGTGACCTTGTGGGATTTATATGAGATCACGGTAGATTCGCTTTAAGCTTTCAATCTCAAGAGAATGTTGAGCATTGTCGCTGCTCCAGATGCACAGAAACGTGCAAATTTATTTCACAGTTTCGACATGTTTACATTTGTTTTATTTTTTTCTCCTCTAATTTGCCAAGTTAAAGAATAAGCAGCTCCGGCAACATGTGGAAGATTTTCAGCCCCCCCTTCCTGCCTTCCCAATGTGTTTTTAGAGAGATTACACCTTTAAAAGACGCCAGGCTGCCTGCAGACGTGCGCTACAACGCGGGGTTCAGTATCTCATGACCAGCCTTGTGTGGAAGTAAATATCAGCGGATCTTCGTCTTGCTCTGGAAGCCTCTGAGATGCAGAATTTTTATTACTACTGATATTTTATACAGCTAGTAATTAAATGGGCACAGAAAGGTAGTGCAGCGCCTCGGTAATGCTGGGCTGCGGGTACTCGGCTCGCTGGGTGATACATAGCAGATATGAGCTAAAGGTGTTTCTACCCCATAGCAAAACAAGAACATTATTAACAAGTAATCATTTTCTTCCACAAATCACCTAAGCAGAAAGTTCTCGGGACTGTTAATATTCAATGTGCGGTCTACAGAGGGTTACTGTACCCCCCTGACAGGGCAGGTGTAGTCAAAGGGGTTATACCACAATTAAATATCATTGTAATCATTGTGTAGATAGAAGATGAACAATAATGGCCATTTACATGCTGTTAAAGAAACAATCCAACGAATAGTTATGGCATTTACTTAAATAGTATGGCGCCACCTTGTGTTAAAAGTTTATAGCAATGTGAACGTCCACCTAATGAACTGGGTGCTGGTGGACACACAGGCTTAGTCCCTCTCCCCACAGCCAGGTCTCTGCATAGTGATCCTCTGTTCATTGCAGGGCAGCCAATGGAAATAGCTTTCTGGTCTGCTTGTCAGGGAAGGAGCAGAGCTCTGCAGTAGCATGGCAGTGTAGCTAAGGAGACTTATTCTTCTTAGTTTGTCCGGGAAGGAGAAGCTTCTGCATGGTGGTAAAGCTGAGTAGACTCCTTCTTCCTGCTTGTCAGGGAAGGAGCAGAGCTCTGCAGTAGCATGGCAAGTGTAGCTAAGGAGACTTATTCTTAGTTTGTCAGGGAAGGAGGAGCCTCTGCATAGTGGTATAGCTGAGTAGACTCCTTCTTCCTGCTTGTCAGGGAAGGAGCAGAGCCTCTGCAGTAGCATGGCAGTGTAGCTAAGGAGACTTAGTCTTCTTAGTTTGTCCGGGAAGGAGGAGCTTCTGCATGGTGGTATAGCTGAGTAGAATCTTTCTTCCTGCCTGACAGCGAAGGAGCAGGGCCTCTGCAGTAGCATGGCGGTATAGCTGAGGAGACTCTTTCTTTTCAGCTTGCCAGGAAAGAAGCAGAGGTTTTGAAGTAGCATGGCAGTATAGCTGAAGAGACCTCTTATTCTCAGTTTGTTAGGACTGTATAGCTCTGTATCCTGACAGCAGAAATAAACCCTGCACATGCCCAATCAGTCTTTATTGTTTTAATTTATTATATTTTCATTGGTTTCTAAAGGTCCTTTAAGAGTGCCCGATATTGTCCATGAAAACGAACACCGATCGACGATACAGACTCGAGAGCTCCATTCGCAAGCAGCAATCGTCGCTAATATACGGGGATAAACGATCGTTACTACAATCGTTTGTCCCCATGCATTTCTATCATGTTGGCAGCCCATCAACCTATTTACACAGGGAGATGTGTTGCCGACTAGCGACCATTTTTGGGGTCGCATAATAGATGCGATCAGCCGATGAATGAACGTTTGCTCTTTCGTCAGCTGATCTTTGCCTGTTTTTACACAAGGCAATGATCGGGAGGGAGCATTCGTATGAATGCTAGTTCACGCAATCATTGGCATTTGTAAAAGGGCCTTTAGGGAATGCATGCTTGTTACGATTAGCAGTAGGACTTCTGCTAATCAATGATTTCTGTTATATCTGTGTTTGTAATGCCTTTGGCCCGAATCTGGATTAAGTCATCATTTATCTTAGCCTGGTTGACTAGGATGGATAATCTTTCTTGGGCCTATATATATTTCAGGCCTGGATTACTCAGGTGCTGGCTATACTGTTTCTGGCATATGCTAAACGCTTTCCAGATTCTTGTTTGTAACTTTGTTCTTGTCTAGTGTTTGTTTGTACTGTAGCACCTGTTGGTCCTCTGAGAGATCTAGTTTTTGTATAGTGGTTTTATGTATATCATGGGTTCAGTAGCTCCACTGGTGTGTTTGCATGTCCTATGTGTTTGGTCTGCTGCCAAGCTGTTGTCTTACCCTGCTGTGGAATAGTATTCAGATAGGGTCAGTGTCTGCTGTTAATTCTTGTCCACTGTCTATTTGTCTGTTAACTGCCTGCATGCTATTCATCTGCCATCCTCTCCAGTTGTGCATCTTCTACTGCAGGGGTGTAGCTAAAGGCTCATGGGCCCTGATGCAAAGGTTCTTCTTGGGCCACCCCAAACTTCTCATGGCCGACGGCCAGCAGCTTTTAGTTGCGTCGCTGGGTCTCCTAAGTGACCCAACGATGCAGCACCAGCAGCCAGGGGCATCACAACGATCTTGAAACGTCAGGGGAAATAGCCCCAACACATATACCCCCCCCAAAAAATATGTGTATGTGTGTGTATATGAGACAGCATATCTATAGCACTATGACCCTATAGCTATGGATAAGATTAGATACAGTGGCTCAGCAGACAGTATCACATATGATGATAGGATTAGATACAGTGGCTCAGCAGACAGTGTCACATATGATAGGATTAGATACACAGCTCAGCAGACAGTGTCACATATGATAGGATTAGATACAGTGGCTGGGATTTTTATTTCAATAAAATATTTTTCCTATGACTTTGTATTTTTCTAAACTTTATTACTACTGCCTTAGTAATTGCCGCTGGCTGATTGACAACGTCCATTACTAAGGCGGGGCTTAATGTTAGACATGAAGAGGCTAAACACTAACACCCTTTATCAAACTTCTACCCACCGCCACCAGGGGTACCGGGAAAAGCCGGTCTGTAGTGATGGAGGGGAACTGGCGCGGCTGCAGGCTGGTGTTATCAGGCTGGGGAAGCCCAAAAACTGTGGCCCTTCCCACCCTGGTAATGCTAGGCTGCTGCTGCTAGGTTGTATCTGGATGGTTATAAAAATAGGGGAACCCAACATCATTCTTTCCAATTATTTCTTTATTTTAAAAAATAACATAGGGTCCCCAACATTTTTCATAACCAGCCAGATACAACATAACACTAGTTCATAGCTACAGCACTGTTCTATTGCCTTCGGTTTTTGGTTCCGCTCGTCCACCGGTGAGATACTTGTGACTTCTGTTTTCTGTCAATGTTGATGCGTGCTTCACCCATGTGATTGCGATTGTCTAGGTCACCACCAGCGGCATAACAATGCAAGGAAAGTAAGAATTTCTATCTATCTATCTATCTATCTATCTATCTATCTATCTATCTATCTATCTATCTATCTATCTATCTATCTATCTATCTATCTATCTATCTATCTATCTATCTAGTGAAAAGTTTTACTTGGCACCCCCCAACTTCTCTTCACGGCCGATGGCTATGGGCAGCAGCTTTCAGCTGCATCGCTGGGTCTTTTAAGTGCCCCAGATCGTTAGAGCACTAGCAGCTAGTGGCGTTGCAAGGGTCCTAAAGGGGCACAAAGCCCTAAGACATATGTTTTGCCCCCCTCCCAAAGAATATATTGAATATTTTTCTGATATTGAACATTTGAGGTTAGATGCAGTTATTGGTATAAAGGGCGATCACATGCTCAATGATTTTATGATATCAATGCTGTTTTTTGGATTTCATTGATAATTTCTGTCTCATGTATTGAAGTGTGTCTCTGAAGTTATATCCAGGTCACTAAGATGTTGTAGCAATAAACATCGCAGGTCTCACCCCACAGACTTCTAACTCTGTGGGTCAGCCCCTGCCCCCTGCCACTGTCCACGAATCTTCCTGCCATTTATCCTGAGCTGCCAGGGTGTTTAAACTAAAGAATAATAGTGCTGCAGAGGCATAAGACTGCGATGATGGGAAACGTGTTTGTCTGTTAAGAAGCAATTTCAGTGAAAATTAACTCAATTTCATGTGAAATAGCAAAGCCCGCCATAAGCTGTCAGATCCCTGGGGCCAGTAAAATTACTTCATCAGACTTGACTTGCTTAAATTAACCAAGCAGCATTCCCGGTTATTGGCAAAGATGCCGAGTGATGCTGGTGATTAATAGCTTCTGCAATTATACAAAAGGGAACCAAAGTCAGGGGCCACACACACTACTGGAGGGTGTCAATGTGGACATTACATTCGTTCGTTCGTTCGTTCGTTCGTTCGTTCGTTCGTTCGTTCGCTCGTTCAATTAATTAATTAATCAATCATCAACCATCTAGCTTCATATATTTAAAGGGGAGATTCATACACAATTTCATTCCTGTATGTTCAGTCTTCTTTAAAAATTAAATCTAGTTCTATTTCAAATCAAAATAAACGTTATAAAATATATCCCGTCCTTGAATGGAAAAGGTATGTTACCATGTTTGATATAATTATCACACCATTCAAGAATATAACTACTATAATACTGCCCCTATGCACAAGAATATAAATACTATAATACTGCCCCCTATATACAAGAATATAACTACTATAATACTACCCCTGCATACAAGTATATAACTACTATAATACTGCTCCCTATATACAAGAATATAACTACTATAATACTGCTCCTATATACAAGAATATATCTACTATAATACTGCCCCCTATATACAAGAATATAACTACTATAATACTGCCCTCTATATACAAGAATATAACTACTATAATACTGCCCTCTATATACAAGAATATAACTACTATAATACTGCCCCTACATACAAGTATATAACTACTATAATACTGCCCTCTATATACAAGAATATAACTACTATAATACTGCCCCCTACATACAAGAATATAACTACTATAATACTACCCCCTATATACAAGAATATAACTACTATAATACTGCCCCCTATATACAAGAATATAACTACTATAATACTGCCCCCTATATACAAGAATATAACTACTATAATACTGCTCCGTATATACAGGAATATAACTACTATAATACTGTCCCCTATATACAAGAATATAACTACTATAATAATGCCCCCTATATACAAGAATATAACTAATATAATACTACCCACTATATACAAGAATAGAACTACTATAATACTGCCCCTATATACAAGATTATAACTACTATAATACTGCTCCCTATATACAAGAATATAACTACTATAATACTGCTCTCTATATACAAGAATATAACTATTATAATACTGCCTCTATATACAAGAATATAACTACTATAATACTGCCCCTATATATAAGAATATAACTACTATAATACTGCCTCTATATATAAGAATATAACTATTATAATACTGCCTCTATATACAAGAATATAACTACTATAATACTGCCCCCTATATACAAGAATATAACTACTATAATACTTCCCCCTATATACAAGAATATAACTACTATAATACTGCCCCTATATTCAAGAATATATCTACTATAATACTGCTCCCTATATACAAGAATATAACTACTATAATACTGCCCCCCTATATACAAGAATATAACTACTATAATACTGCTCCTATATACAAAAATATAACTACTATAATACTGCCCTATATACAACAATATAACTACTGTAATAATGCCCCCTATATACAAGAATATAACTACTATAATACTGCCCCTATATACAAGAATATAACTACTATAATACTGCCCCCTATATACAAGAATATAACTACTATAATACTGCCCCTATATACAAGAATATAACTACTATAATACTGCTCCTACATACAAGAATATAACTACTATAATACTGGCGCCTATATACAACAAGAATATAACTACTATAATACTGCCCCTATATACAAGAATATAACTACTATAATACTGCCTCTATATACAAGAATATAACTACTATAATACTGCCCCCTATATACAAGAATATAACTACTGTAATACTGCCCCCTATATACAAGAATGTAACTACTATAATACTGCTCCTATATACATGAATATAACTACTATAATACTGCCCCCTATATACAAGAATATAACTACTATAATACTGCCCCTATATACAAGAATATAACTACTATAATACTGCCCCCTATATACAAGAATATAACTACTGTAATACTGCCCCCTATATACAAGAATGTAACTACTATAATACTGCTCCTATATACATGAATATAACTACTATAATACTGCCCCCTATATACAAGAATATAACTACTATAATACTGCCCCTATATACAAGAATATAACTACTATAATACTGCCCCCTATATACAAGAATATAACTACTATAATACTGCTCCTATATACAAGAATATAACTACTATAATACTGTCCCCTATATACAAGAATATAACTACTATAATACTGCCCCTATATACAAGAATATAACTACTATAATACTGTCCCCTATATACAAGAATATAACTACTATAATACTGTCCCCTATATACATGAATATAACTACTATAATACTGCCCCCTATATACAAGAATATAACTACTATAATACTGCCCCTATATACAAGAATATAACTACTATAATACTGCTCCTATATACAAGAATATAACTACTATAATACTGCCCCTATACACAAGAATATAACTACTATAATACTGCCCCCTATACACAAGAATATAACTACTATAATACTGCCCCTATATACAAGAATATAACTACTATAATACTGCCCCTATATACAAGAATATAACTACTATAATACTGATCCAATATACAAGAATATAACTACTATAATACTGCCCCTATATACAAGAATATAACTATTGTAATGCTGCCC
The DNA here is from genome assembly GCF_050947455.1 of Rhinoderma darwinii. Lineage (NCBI taxonomy): Eukaryota > Metazoa > Chordata > Amphibia > Anura > Rhinodermatidae > Rhinoderma > Rhinoderma darwinii. Next base: position 137,472,626 of record NC_134693.1, read on the forward strand.
CCTATGGAAAAAAGGCGGAGGCGTTTCTTTTGGGCAGTGATGTAATTGATTTGTGATTACATGAGTAATAATGGGGAAAGATTCTTCTAGGATCATGGTTTTATCGTGGGAAATAAAGGAATAAAAATAGTGTTCCCTGTAGATATAATAAAGTGGGTCGTGGTCTTGTGCCGGAATGATCGGTGCTTTACTATAAGGGGAGATTCACACGAACGTTGCGTTTTTGCGCGCGCAAACAACGCAGCGTTTTGCGAGCGCAAAAACCATTTGACAGCTGCGTGTGTCATGCGTGTCTGATGCGCGGCTGCGTGATTTTCGCGCAGCCGGCATCATAGAGATGAGGCTTGTCAACGCCCGTCACTGTCCAAGGTGCTGAAAGAGCTAAATCTTTCAGCACCCTCGACAGTGAATGCCGAACACAACAGCGAAAAACCTGTAAAAAAAAAAGATAAAGTTCCTACTTACCGAGAAATTCCCGGCCGTTGCCTTGGTGACGCGTCCTTGGTGACGCGTCCTTGGTGACGCGCCTCTCTTGACATCGGGCCCCACCTCCCTGGATGACGCAGCAGTCCAAGTGACCGCTGCAGCCTGTGATTGGCTGCAGCCTGTGCTTGGCCTGTGATTGGCTGGAGCTGTCACTTGAACTGAAGTGTCATCCCGGGAGGTCGGACTGCAGGAAGGAGACAGGAGTAATCGGTAAGTTAGAACTTCGGTTTTTTTTACAGGTTAATGTATTTTGGGCTCGCAAGTCACTGTCCATGGTGCTGAAACAGTTTAACTCTTTCAGCACCATGGACAGTGACTATCTCCTGACGTCGCGTACCGATAATTTTTTTGCCGGGATCGGCCAAAACGACTTTGGCCGAACCCGGTGAAGTTCGGTACGCTTGTCCGGCTTCGCTAATCGCAAAGACACTCCGTTTGGATGTTCGGAAACAGAAAAGCACGTGGTGCTTTTCGGTTTTCATTCATCCTTTTCACTGCTGTTGCGCGAATCACGCTCGTCCCTCGGAAGTGCTTCCGTGTGGTGCGCGTGATTTTCACGCACCCATTGACTTCAATGGGTGCGTGATGCGCGAAATACGCAGAGTTATTGAACCTGTCGCGCTTTTTGCGCAGCAGACAAACGCTGCGCAAAAAGCACGGACTGTCTGTACTGCCCCATAGACTTGTATTGGTCCATGCGTGCCGCGTGAAAACCACGCGGCCCGCACGGACCGAATACACGCTCGTGTGAATCCCCCCTAACTCATGAATAGTTCAAACAAATTGGAATGCTGGAGAATCATGTTTTTATGAGATGGATGAGGAAATGATAACACAGAAGAGGCTATTACAGGCAGTTAGGCATAATGGGCAGGAAATAGAAGCTTCTAGGATGTCACCTGTTCATTGTTCTACAAGGATTCCACCTTCTTAAACTTATATTTAATTTTGTTTTAATTTAGTTTTGATTGGAGTGCACTGAGATACGATATGAAGCCTTCAGTGATACATTAGTGCTCTCCTCCATCCTGTCACACACAAGATATACGGCTCGTCAAGTGAAAAAGCAATTTCAGTTACATATGAAATATCTCCTACATTATTAAGCTTCTTTTTCTTGTACATAGGGGGCAGTATTATAGTAGTTATATTCTTGTATATAGGAGCAGTATTATAGTAGTTATATTCTTGTATATAGGGGGCAGTATTAAAGTAGTTATATTCTTGTATATAGGAGCAGTATTATAGTAGTTATATTCTTGTATATAGGAGGCAGTATTATAGTAGATATATTCTTGTATATACGGGGCAGTATTATAGTAGTTATATTCTTGTATATAGGGGGCAGTATTATAGTAGTTATATTCTTGTACATAGGGGCAGTATTATAATAGATATATTCTTGTATATAGAAGCAGTATTATAGTAGTTATATTCTTGTATATAGGGGCAGTATTATAGTAGTTATATTCTTGTATATAGGGGCAGTATTATAGTAGTTATATTCTCGTATATAGGGGCAGTATTATAGTAGTTATATTCTTGTATATAGTGGGCAGTATTATAGTAGTTATATTCTTGTATATAGGGGGCAGTATTATAGTAGTTATAGTCTTGTATATAGGGGCAGTATTATAGTAGTTATAGTCTTGTATATAGGAGCAGTATTATAGTAGTTATATTCTTGTATATAGGGGCAGTATTATAGTAGTTATAGTCTTGTATATAGGAGCAGTATTATAGTAGTTATATTCTTGTATATAGGAGCAGTATTATAGTAGTTATATTCTTGTATATAGGAGCAGTATTATAGTAGGTATATTCTTGTATATAGGGGCAGTATTATAGTAGTTATATTCTTGTATATAGGAGCAGTATTATAGTAGTTATATTCTTGTATATAGGAGCAGTATTATAGTAGGTATATTCTTGTATATAGGGGCAGTATTATAGTAGTTATATTCTTGTATATAGGAGCAGTATTATAGTAGTTATATTCTTGTATATAGGAGCAGTATTATAGTAGTTATATTCTTGTACATAGGAGCAGTATTATAGTAGTTATATTCTTGTATATAGGGAGCAGTATTATAGTAGTTATATTCTTGTACATAGTGGCAGTATTATAGTAGTTATATTCTTGTATATAGGGGGCAGTGTTATAGTAGTTATATTCTTGTATATAGGGGCAGTATTATAGTAGTTATATTCTTGTATATAGGGGGCAGTATTATAGTAGTTATATTCTTGTATATAGGGGCAGTATTATAGTAGTTATATTCTTGTATATAGGAGCAGTATTATAGTAGTTATATTCTTGTATATAGGGGGCAGTATTATAGTAGCTATATTCTTGTATACAGGGGCAGTATTATAGTAGTTATATTCTTGTATATAGGAGCAGTATTATAGTAGTTATATTCTTGTATATAGGGGTAGTATTATAGTAGTTATATTCTTGTATATAGGGGCAGTATTATAGTAGTTATATTCTTGTATATAGGGGCAGTATTATAGTAGTTGTATTCTTGTATATAGGGGCAGTATTATAGTAGTTATATTCTTGTACATAGGAGGCAGTATTATAGTAGTTATATTCTTGTATATAGGGGGCAGTATTATAGTAGTTATATTCTTGTATATAGGGGCAGTATTATTGTAGTTATATTCTTGTATATAGGGGGCAGTATTATAGTAGTTATATTCTTGTATATAGGGGCAGTATTATAGTAGTTATATTCTTGTATATAGGGGCAGTATTATAGTAGTTATATTATTGTATATAGGAGCAGTATTATAGTAGTTATATTCTTGTATATAGGGGGCAGTAATATAGTAGTTATATTCTTGTATATAGGAGCAGTATTATAGTAGTAATATTCTTGTATATAGGGGCAGTATTATAGTAGTTATATTCTTGTATATAGGAGGCAATATTATAGTAGTCATATTCTTGTACATAGGGGGCAGTATTATAGTAGTTATATTCTTGTATATAGGGGGAAGTATTATAGTAGTTATATTCTTGTATATAGGGGCAGTATTATAGTAGTTATATTCTTGTATATAGGGGGGCAGTATTATAGTAGATATATTCTATATGCCATATATCATCTTTCAGCATGTCTAGAGCAAAGCTGGTCTGGATTTCCTCTCTATCTATATACGTCCTGCACATACAATATCTGGTCATTGCCCAACATGGCCCATAAAAGTAAAAAATAAAAATAACTTTAACTATAAAAGGTTTCCAATCAGTCAACAGAGAAATCTGTAGCTATCCCAGAAGCTGATTCTACTGGGATTGATCCTTCCTGCCAAAACCCTTTTATCTTTGTTATTAGCTAATTTTATTGTAAATTGCGGCTGGTAAACTGATTTGTCACAGGGCTAGGATACAGAATTTTTTTCTGGTTGCATTTTTCAGTAAAGCAACAAAATGTTAAGTGATATTAGGGTAAATTTAGAAATATGATCTGCTGGCAACAGAATATTTTGCCCTGTGGCCAATAGACCTGATCTAAGCGATGTAGATCAAAAGTGTTGCCACAAGTGATGAGAAGAATTTGGTACAATGCGGCGGAGACCAGAATGTTAAAACTTGATGTTATTTACTATTTAATATAAATATATAATGATACTTTTTTTTTTTTTTTTACTAGACAACTGGGTGAAGGAGGCAACTTTTTGACACATTTCTTGCGTTAGTTGGTGTCTAATTTTCCCCTTATACTTTGTATTTTGCTCCAGCTGGGAGGTCTTTGGCTTGCTATGCACTTTTAACATTTAGTAATACATATTGATAAAATTATTGTTAGATACCCGTTTACCCAACTTGCCAGTTATTATATAGAAGTTTCAGATATTCCTTTACTGATTGTTCATATGAGGGTAAAATGCTATAATAATTAAAGCGTCAGCAAATGTAAAATCTGATATGATAGAAAAATAATCTCCTGCTGCTACCTGGACACCACCAACAAGCTGCTGTTGGTGGATCTTTATTTTTATTTTTTCTATGTCTCTATTTAGTATTTTGAGTGCACAAGGATGTATATTTTTTTTATTATTTGTGTGTCTGATTAACATTGCAATTATTAAACATTCATTGGTTAACCCCTTAATGACGCAGCCTAGTTTTGGCCTTAAGGCTCAGAGCCAATTTTTCAAATCTGACATGTCTCACTTTATGTGGAAATAACTCTGGAATGCTTATACCTGTCCAAGGGATTCTGAGATTGTTTTCTCGTGAGACATTGGGCTTTATGTTAGTGGTAAATTTTGGTCAATATATTCAGTGTTTATTTGTGAAAATAGCAAAATTTAGAGAAAATTTTGAAAAAATAGCATTTTTCTGAATTTAAATGTATCTGCTTGTAAGACAGAGGGTTAGACCACCCAAAATAGTTACTAATTCACATTTCCCATATATTTTGGCATCATTTTTTGAACATTCTTTTATTTTTCTAGGACGTTACACGGCTTAGAACATCAGCAATTTCTCATATTTTGAAGAAGATTTCAAAAGCCTCTTTTTTTATAGGTACCAGTTCAGATCTGAAGTGGCTTTGAGGGGCCTATATATTAGAAACTCCCAGAAATCACCCCATTTTAAAAACTAGACCCCTCAAAGTATTCAAAACAGCATTCAGAAAGTTTATTAACCCTTTAGGCGTTTCACAGGCATTTAAAGCAAAGTAGAAGTTAAGTTAACAAATTTCTTTTTTTTTTTTGTCCCAAAAAATACTTTTTACTCCATTTTTTTCTGTAAAGCAGAAGGTTTTACCAAAGAAACTCGACTCAATACTTATTGCCCAGATTCTGCAGTTTAAAGAAATATCCCACATGTGGCCCTAGTGCGGTAATGGACTGAAGCACCGGCCTCCGAAGCAAAGGAGCGCCGAAAAGGTTTATGAGGCCTCCTTTTTATTAGGCACCATGTCAGGTTTGAAGAGGTCTTGTGGTGCCAAAACAGTGGAAACCACCCAGAAGTGACCCTATTTGGCAAACTACACCCCTCAGGGAAATCGTCTAGGGGTATAGTGGGCATTTAGACCCCACAGGTTTTTTGCTGCATTTTGTGGAATTAGGCTGTGCAATTGAAAATCTAATTTTTCCGATAAACGGTACAAATGTTTAATTTTTACAAGGAATAAAGGAAAAAAAGCCCCCCAACATTTGTAAAGAAATTTCTCCCGATTACGGCAATACCCCACATGTGGTCATAAACTGCTGGTTAGACAAACGGCAGAGCTCAGAAAGGCAGGAGCGCTATTTGGCATGTAGAGTTTGCTGGATTGGTTTCTGGGCGCCATGTCGCATGTGCAGAGCTTCTGAGGTACCAGTACAGGGGAAACTCCTTAAAGGTGACCCCATTTTGGAAACTAGACCCCTTGAGGAATTCATTGTAGTTTTCTTGGGGTGCATGCGACCTGTTGATCAGTTTTTATTCTGTTTTTAAGTGGCGTGGTGACTTAAAAACAGCAATTCTACTATTGTTTTTTATAGTATTTTTTATTACAGCGTTCATCGTGCGCTATAAATGACATATTCACTTTATTCTGCGGGGCGATACGATTACGGCGATACCAGATGTTTATCGTTTTTTCATGTCTTATGGCATTTGCACAATAAAAAACTTTTTATAAAAATCATTTACTTTTTGTGTTGCCTTATTCTAAGAGCCAGAACTTTTTTATTTTTCCATCAATAAAGCCGTGCGAGGACTCTTTTTTTGCGTAACGAGCTGTAGTTTCGATCAGAACCATTTTTAGGTACATGCGACTTTTTGATCTCTTTTTATTCCATTTTTTGTGAGGTGAAGTGACCAAAAGATTGTGATTCTGGTACGGTTTATTACTATTTTCTTTTATGCCGTTCACCGCGCAGGATAAATAACGAAATACTTTTGGGGTATGTTCACACGGCCTATTTACGGACGTAATTCGGGCGTTTTTGCCCCGAATTACGTCTGAAAATAGCGCCTCAATAGCGCTGACAAACATCTGCCCATTGAAAGCAATGGGCAGACGTTTGTCTGTTCAGACGAGGCGTATATTTACGCGCCGCTGTCAAATGACGGCGCGTAAATAGACGCCCGCGTCAAAGAAGTGACCTGTCACTTCTTTGGCCGTAATTGGAGCCGTTATTCATTGACTCCAATGAATAGCAGCGCTAATTACGGCCGTAATTGACGCGGCGTTCAAGCGCCTGCACATGTCGGTACGGCTGAAATTACGGGGATGTTTTCAGGCTGAAACATCCCCGTAATTTCAGCCGTAACGGACGCCCTCGTGTGAACATACCCTTGTAGTTCAGGCCGTTACGGACGCGGCGATGCCAAATTTGTATAGTTTATTTATTTTTTTAATAATAAAGTACTGATAAGGGTAGCAGGGAAATTTTTACTTTTATTACCTGAAAACTTTTATTTTTACACAACTTTTTTTGAACTTTTTTATTTTGTCCCACTAGGGGACTTGAGGGCAGGAGGCCCTGATCGCTATTCTAATACACTGCACTACACTACGTGCAGTGTATTAGAACTGTCAGCTACTCGCTGACAGCATTCATAGTGGGTCCTGACTTCATCAGGACCCACCAGGCTTCCGTAGATGGCACAGCCAGAGGTCTTTGTTAGGCCTCCGGTTGCCATATTAACCATCGGTGCCCGCTATCATGTAGCGGGACGTCGATGCTGGTTTAAACTCTAAGAAGCCGCGATCGCTATTGAATGCGGCTTCTATGGGGTTAATTAGCGGGGACACCGCGATTAGTCCATGCTGAAGGAGCTGCGGCATCTACTGTACGAGACAGCAGTTGTCACAGCACCTATATGTGCCGGGTGGACAGCCGAAATGGCCTCCCGTGACGTACTATTAGATCATGGAGCGCGAACTATGCACTTATCATGACCTAATAGTACGTCCAGGAGCAGGAAGCGGTTAATTACTTGGATGTTTCTGTGTTAATGAGCATAACATATAATGAGTTAAAGCGACCCTCCGATCCCAGGACAACATTTTAAATATGATAGGGTATATGGAGTAATATTAACTGGTACCCTCCAGTGGCGCCCTTCTGCCGTGGATCCGCCGTTTTAGCTTCCCCTCAGTGCTGTCCGAAAATGGCTGCAGTGCTTCTTAGACTGCGAGTCTGAGACACTCCCACTGTCCTTGGATTGGCCAGAGCTGCTGACGTGTGTATTTCTGTCCAATCCGTAAACAAAGGGAGTGTCTTAGACTGAGTCTGAGAAGCGCTGTGGCCATTTTGAGACAACATAGATTGGACCCTAATATGGTAGATTCACAGCAGGGAGGGGGGACTGGAGGGCACCAGGTAATATTACTCTATATTACTCCATATACTCCAATCAAATCTAAACTTTTGTGCTGAGACCGGAGGGTCGCTTTAAGACTACCCCTGGTTTCATTAATGCCCCCCTGGCAATCAACTTGCCGGGGCAAGAGCAGTTTTTTGTTAGTGGCTGTCCGCTCTTTTCTAATAGATGGGGTTCCCCGTTGGAGGACCCCCTTCTGTATGTTCATATGCCCTAATAGGGCATATTGAAAGGGGTTGGACTGGTATGACATCCTCTTTAAGACTAGGTTAGTGCCGTCCAAGTGTTAGGCTACATTCACACGAGCGTATCAGATTCACACGCGTGAATCTGGTCCGTGTGTGCTGCGTTATGCATCAGCGTGCTTTGCGAGGGCATGGATGTGCATCTGTGTGCAGTGCGTGGTTTTCACGCACCCATTGATGTCAATGGGTGCGTAGGTGCGTGATAACGCTCCAATAAAGGACATGCAGTGAGTTTCACTCAGTGGACTCTCTCTGCGTGAATGTGTGAACGGCCCCATTGAAATCAATGGGTCCGTGTGCTGCGTGTGATTTCCATGCGCAGCACACGGACGTTATTCACGTTCGTCTGAATGAGCCCTTAGTGGTTATCCTGTGGTGTATTGGTTAAAATACTGGTGTACTATATATTTTTTTTTCTCCTGTGACCTTGCATGTTGACTATGCCCATCTGGACTGGATCTACTGATATGGTGAGCTTATCTTTGTATGTTGTTAATTCTAACAGTAAAATTTGTGCAAATCTCAATAATATTTAATCTAATTTGAATTTAATTCTGAATCCAAATAGTTTAATTGCCGCTACGTTTAATGAAATACGCCTCCGGTTACATTACCAGTCAATCTACCGGAGACCATTGTCTTTGAAATCCTGGCTTCTATGAGCATGGTTGATGCCATATTACACTAAGCAAAATATTCAGAGTATCACTCATCTATGGTTCGGCCTACGGACTGAAAAATGTGGCGGTAGTCGAGTCCCGGGCTGCCAATACCTCCTGGACTCATAAGAAAGATTCAATTAAGCTTTCTTCAAATGAGGGGAATGGAATAAATGAAATCCTTGCAGAAAGCCGAGGATTGACCTGGGACAAAATTTTATATTTCAGCTCCTCTGATTCTGACTTCTGAGTTGTCTTGGTGAGAGAATTACGGCATTGACTGTTGCACGGCTAATCCTCAGCCTGCACAAACTGCTAATCCCTTACATGTGTAAATCCAGTATGTTTGTGCAGTGGGGAAGATCAATCGAGCTTTTCCTAAGATCGCTTTTATCTTGTCTGCTGAATCCTCAAGCTGGATTTCCATATAGAGCCGAGTCGCGGTCTCTAGAGCGCAGTGTGGGCAGCCTGTGTGACCCACCTTTTAAAGATTCACTAAACCTAGAAATAAATGAGAAACAAAATCCCAAAAAGCTAAATCATTTATCTTTAAGTCATCCAACAAGACGTTCCTGAAATGAACTAGAAGAAATTTTGAAAAAAAAAATCTGTTATCTCCTCATTCTGTCCATCTTTGGCTGGAATGTCTGAAGGGTGATGATTAGGTAAAGGGGTTAGCTTGCTTACAGGGACAGACAGTGTAAAGAGGGAAGGTTTCTGTCCCAGCAAGCTATCTTCCAGACGGAATCAAAGCCACCTATGATGCAAACTTATTGTTCTAGCACTGAAGATGAAGAAGAGCCGATAAATGGATGACTCCTGAGGCACATATATAATTCTGGTAGTCAACTACGCTATTTATTCCATCAAAATGACGGAATCCTTGCGCAACAGAGACAAATGGAAACCATTGGCTCTGGATCCGTCACCATTGAAATCAATGGTGATGGAAACGGAAACCTTTGGTTCCGTTTGTGTCAGTCAGGGCTCCGTTCTGACGGAAAGCTCTGACGGAACGTTGGAACTGAGAGCCCTGACGCAGATGTGAACGAAGCCTTATTCATTTTTTTTGTTAAAGTTGTATGGTAGTATGGTGGCACACAGGCACAGGGTAAAAAAAAATAGTCAATTAAACCTTCTCTATTTACTTCACTAAATTTCCAGAGGATATTAAGTAGAAAATTATTTTAATTCAAAAACTGTTACGTCCACGCAAACAAATCCCCGACCCCTGTTGTGTATTCATAATCACACAGACGGCTGATTAATAGACTCCAGGTGGTTGGGAAACAAGAGCTCCAAGGGCTGTATACACCAAAGAAACCCTCAATTTCAGATAAATACATTTCCGGTCAATGGTAGAAACTCAACATAGTTCATGTAGAATAAAATGAGACAAAATGAATACAATTTTAGTAAATGCAAAAACATTTTCTATTTTCTTTTTGAACAGAAAAATTATTTCAATTTAAAAAAAAAAATGTTTTTCATACCTAGACCTAGAACATAAAAGATAAGAAGTTTCATGCTTGGAAGAGTGTACAGTCAAGAAGACATTGTTGTTCTGACCAGCGCCTAAGCTGGTCCCTATGGCTCTCTTGTTGGGGCTTAAGAAGTACCGTGTGGGCCAGTCCTGTAAGGAGAAAAGTTTTGACACTTCCTTGGAAGGTGGAAAGTTTGGTAAGCAGGGCGGGTGTCAGCACATTGGGCTTAGGAGGCCCATAATGATCTGGTTAACATGCTCCGAACCCGTCAAGCCCATAGTAGGGTACACAGGTGTCCACTGTGGCTCTGTCATACAAGAGCCCACATGAACCTAGAGCCAGTCCTGATGGTAAGGTTGGTCATAGGTGAGAACAAGTGACACGGAAGGAGGGGAATGAAAGCCGTGGAACTCAATGGGTGAAGTCTTTTTGTTATAATGTAAGGAGTTTTGCATCATTCTTGGTCAAATCCTATAAATATATAAACTAATTAGTGATCTGATTGATTAATTGATTAATAGGAAAAATCATGGCTATTTGTTATGCTCCTGAATCCATCTCTTGCCTCCTTAGAGACCTATGCACTTCAGTTAACCTTCACTTAACTTTTACATTTCAGCTCTGCCTTTTCTGACTGGCTGCTGTATAACAGCACAAGCCCACCTTAAACTCACCAGGAAATAGAGAGCTGATTTCCATTACAGCAAGGACAGAAAGATTAAAATCAACTAAACCATTGGAACATTATCAAGAAACTGTGTAGCTATAGGGGGCGCAGAGATAAAAGTTGCACCCGGCCATGGTGTCAGATGGGACCCAAAGGTCCCTCTGCCACATAAAAAGACTCCAGGGAGGGGAGCCTGTTACAGATTGAGTTATGCCCTCTGGATACATACAAAGTGGGGGATGGATGAGCCTCAATAAGATTAGGGTTCATAATTTGATGTTGTATTGAGCAATAAAATCAAGGACGGAAATTCAGAAGGAAGAAAAAAAATCATGAAGTTTATTAAAGATGCTAATTTAAGAGGGAGGCATTTAGACGCGAGAATGCAACATTCACAGGGGAAATCCTTGTAGAAAAGACTCAGGCAGCAGCTGCTTGCAGGAAGTTTTACTTCCATTAAGGAACGTCTTGAAGGGTATGTAAAGAAACAAATTAAGCACGTTCCCCCGAAGCGCGAAACTCATCTGAATCGGGAGTTTATAAAAAGAATGAATGTTCTTTGCTAAGCTCAGTTCAATTTAATTTAGGAGCCGGTTTTCAAGTATTAATGAAATTGCAGAGGGAAGTTAACCATTTCCCTATCATCCACACCTGTTCTGTACAGGTTGAGAACGTTAAAAGGATTGTCTGGTATATATATAATTTTTTTTTATATACCCTACTAGTAAATTCTGAGCTAATTGTGGGGAACCCTCATTTCGGGACCCGTATCTATTAACAGGAGCGGTTCCAAAGAGTGGCTCTCACTCTGGAGGACCCAGCATGTCCATGTATTTCATGAAAAGCCCATTGTTTTCAATGCACACTGTGTAATACTTTATTTCCCCTGTGGTGGTGCTGCAGAAAAATGATATACTTGCTTCAGAGTTCATCCACAGATTAAGGCCTCATTTACATGAGCGTAATATACGCGCGTGCGACGCGCGTGCTTTTCACGCGTGTCGTACGCACCTATATTACTCTATGGGGCAGTGCAGACGATGCGTGAATTTTGCGCAGCGCGAGTGCGTTGCGTAATACTCACGACATGTTCTAAAATTCTGAGTTTTTCGCGCATCACGCACCCATTGAAGTCAATGGGTGCGTGAAAACCACGAAGGTCGCACGGAAGCACTTCCGTGCGAACTGCGTGATTCGCGCAAGAGCTGTCAAACTGAATGTAAACAGAAAAGCACCACGTGCTTTTCTGTTTACAAACATCCGAACGGAGTGTCTTACACATCAGCGAACCGACCTTTACCGGGTTCGGCCGAACTCGTTTTGACCGAACCCGGCAGGAGACAGTCACTGTGCAGGGTGCTGAATGAGTTAAACTGTTTCAGCACCCTGGACAGTGACTTCCGATCCCAATATACGTGAACGTGTAAAAAAAAAAAAAAAGTTCTGACTTACCGATAACTCCCGGCTTCTTCCTCCAGTCTGACCTCCCGGGATGACAATTCAGTCCAAGTGACAGCTGCAACCAATCACAAGCCAAGCACAGGCTGCAGCGGTCACATGGACTGCTGCGTCATCCAGGGAGGTGGGGCCAGATGTCAAGAGAGGCGCGTCACCAAGGACGCGTCACCAAGGACGCGTCACCAAGGCAACGGCCGGGAAGTTCTCGGTAAGTACGAACCTCTTTTTTTTTCAACAGGTTACTCGATATGGTGATCGGAATGCACTGTCGAGGGTGCTGAAAGAGTTACTGCCGATCAGTTAACTCTTTCAGCACCATGGACAGTGACTGACGTCGACTAGCCTCCTCTCTATGATGGCGGCTGCGCGAAAATCACGCAGCCGCGCATCATACACGGATGACACACGGAGCTGTCAAGTGCCTTTTGCGCGCGCAAAACGCACACGCTCGTGTGAATGAGGCCTAAAGCTGATTGCCGGAGGTCCCAGCTGGGATCGGCTTAATATGGGGGATTTTACTAACAAAAAAGCGATCGTCCTAAGTAATCTGTTGGCAGCATTTATTAGAATTGTTAATCTTGTCTTAAATTTACCACAGTAAATTAAAGGGGTTGTTCAAGATTAGAATAAAGGGTCTTAGTAACAGGTTTATTTCCCCAGAAATAGTGCCGCTATTATCCATGATCTGTCTGGTGTTGCAGATCATCCCAATTCAAGTGAATAAGGCTGAGCTGCAATACCTGCCACTGCCAATTGACAAGGGTGGTGCAGAAAAAGATTCTGTATTCTTATCCCAGACAACCCCCTTAAAGCGGCAACCATCATGGGCCACTATTTGTTGTTCGTATATCATCATACAGTACTCAAATACCACAAAAAAGGTGCTCAAATACCACCACACAGTGCTCAAATACTACCATACAGTGCTCAAATACCACCATACAGTGCTCAAATACAACCATACAGTGCTCAAATACCACCATGCAGTGCTTAAATACCACAATGCAGCGCTCAAATACCACAATGCAGCGCTCAAATACCACCATACAGTGCTCAAATACCACCATGCAGTGCTCAAATACCACCATACAGTGCTCAAATACCACCATACAGTGCTCAAATACCACCATACAGTGCTCAAATAACACAATGCAGTGCTCAAATACCACCATACAGTGCTCAAATACAACCATACAGTGCTCAAATACAGCCATACTGTGCTCAAATACCACCATACAGTGCTCAAATACCAGCATGCAGTGCTCAAATACCACCATGCAGTGCTCAAATACCACCATACAGTGCTCAAATACAGCCATACTGTGCTCAAATACCACCATACAGTGCTCAAAAACTCCCATACATTGCTCAAATATCACCATACAGTCACCATATACCACCATACAGTGCTCAAATACAACCATACAGTGCTCAAATACCGCCATACAGTGCTCATATACCACGATACAGTGCTCAAATACCAAAATACATCGCTCAAATATCACCATACAGTGCTCAAATACCACCATATAGGGCTAAAATACCGCTCTACAGTGCTCAAATACCACAAAAACGGTGCTCAAATACCGACATACAGTGATGAAACACCACCATTCAGTGCTCAAATATCACCATATAGTGCTCAAATACCACCATATAGTGCTCAGATATCAGCATACAGTGCTCAGATACCACCATACAGTGCTGAGATACCGCCATACAGTGCTCAGATATCACCATACAGTGCTCAGATACCACCATACAGTGCTCCTCAGATATCACCATACAGTGCTCAGATACCACCATACAGTGCTCAGATATCACGATACAGTGCTCAAAAACTCCCGTACATTGCTCAAATATCACCATACAGTGACCATATACCACCATACAGTGCTCAAATACCAAAATACATCACTCAAATATCACTATACAGTGCTCAAATACCACCATATAGGGCTAAAATACCGCCCTACAGTGCTCAAATACCACAAAAACGGTGCTCAAATACCGACATACAGTGCTGAAACACCACCATACAGTGCTCAAATATCACCATATAGTGCTCAAATACCACCATATAGTGCTCAGATATCACCATACAGTGTTCAAATACCACCATACAGTGCTGAGATATCACCATACAGTGTTCAAATACCACCATACAGTGCTCAGATATCACCATACAGTGCTCAGATACCACCATACAGTGCTCAGATATCACCATACAGTGCTCAGATACCACCAAACAGTGCTCAGATATCACCATACAGTGCTCAAAAACTCCCGTACATTGCTCATATATCACCATACAGTGACCATATACCACCATACAGTGCTCAAATACAACCATACAGTGCTCAAATACCGCCATACAGTGCTCATATACCACCATACAGTGCTCAAATACCAAAATACATCGCTCAAATATCGCCATACAGTGGTCAAAAACCACCATATTGGGCTAAAATACCGCCCTACAGTGCTCAAATACCACAAAAACGGTGCTCAAATACCGACATACAGTGCTGAAACACCACCATACAGTGCTCAAATATCACCATACAGTGCTCAAATACCACCATATAGTGCTCAGATATCACCATACAGTGCTGAGATACCGCCATACAGTGCTCAGATGTCACCATACAGTGCTCAGATACCACCAAACAGTGCTCAGATATCACCATACAGTGCTCAAAAACTCCCGTACATGGCTCAAATATCACCATACAGTGACCATATACCACCATACAGTGCTCAAATACAACCATACAGTGCTCAAATACCGCCATACAGTACTCATATACCACCATAAAGTGCTCAAATACCAAAATTCATCGCTCAAATATCGCCATATAGTGCTCAGATATCACCATACAGTGCTGAGATACCGACATACAGTGCTCAAATACTGTGTCCAAGTAACTGCTCCATACAAATACTTTTATAGCAGTGCTATACAATGTCTAACTAATACTGCGATACTATTAAAATCAAGACTTATCGTGGATACAAACTTCAGGTACCAGGCCATCTGTGGCAATTCCTGCAGACGGGGAAGCTGATGTACCCTGCGTGACACTGGTCGCACACCCCTAGGGCCGGCCCAGATTATGTCATCATATAAGGGGGATACATTTCAGGCCCTTAGAGCCCCCATTGAGATAGCAAATCCTACTTATTCAACACCACTGCTTACTGGGTCCACTGAAAATCCCCAATGACAGGAATTATATTTCTTTGGCAAATTGCAAACTTGGAAGAGTTTGATTCCGTGTAAAAGTCATTATGTAAAGGGAATTTTTCTAAAATAGAGCTTTTTATTTCACAATAAATAGAGAAGCAGCCGGAGCGCGATCAGATATGAGCTTCTAAGTGCCAATCTCAAGGATATCTGTGCGAGCGGGTGTGCTGGGCTGAGGGCACATCATCCTAAATCTAGCATATAAATTGTAAGAACAGTTACTCGTTCATTGTCCTGTGAGACGCACAATGCGCATTAAATCCTCGCCGCTGACACAAGAGCCGTTTGTAATCATTTCAGGTGAACTTGTGATTCAGATTATGGGTTCGGCGCCGGCTGCGACACAGAGAATGTTAATCTAATTTTATTCATAGCTTTTCCAGCTTCATTATCCGGAAGGTTCAGCGTTTGTGTTGGACTAGTTCTGATCCCGTGATTGGCTGAGTATTAATTACCAATAATGCAAAACACATTGGCCCCTGTTTACGTAAAAAAAATTCCAGTCCTGTTTAGAGAGCAATCTTCTGATTGGTCGCGATGGGCAAAAATCGCTCCAGTTTTCATAGATGGGGCTTAGCACTTCAGAACTATAGGTGTGACAGATGACATTTCATTTCAGGAGATGACCTGAGCTCTGATGAAAAATGCATAACAGGGCCCCCAAAATGTATATGCAATTTATAGCAATGATGTCCTCTTATGTGGCAGAGGACCTGCAACCAAATAAAAACGGTGATGTCATGGTACAGGGATAATAAATACATTGATGTCACAGTACAGGGATACTAAACACAGTGATGTCACAGTACAGTAATAGTAATCCAGTGATGTCACAGTACAGGGAGTCAATAAATACAGTGATGTCACAGTACAGAGATAATAAAAGGTGATGTCACCGAACGGAGATAATAAACACAGTGATGACACAATATAGAAATAAATACAGTGATGTCACAGGGCAGGGTTAGTAAACACAGTGACGCTATACAGTAGTACAGGGATAATGTTTCAGTGATGTCCCAGTACTTGCATATGGCAAACAGTGATGTCACAGCACAGAGATAATAAGCATAGTGACGTAACAGTACAGGGATAATAAATACAGGGATGTCACAGTACAGTTTTATTGATATAGTGATGTCACTGTAAAAAGAAAAAAACACAGTGATGTCACAGTACAGGGATAATGCACACAGTACAGTAATAATAGTAGTAATAATAATAATAATAATAATAATAATAATAATAATACTACAGTGATGTCACAGTACAGTAAGAATAATACAGTGGTGTCACATTAAAAAAAGATAATAAACACAATGATTTCACAGTACAGGGATGATAATAATAATCATAATAGTAATAATAATAATAATGATAATAATAATAATACTACAGTGATGTCACAGTACAGTAATAATAATAATAATACAGTGATGTCACAGTATAGATATAATAAACAGTGATGTCACAGTATAGATATAATAATAATAATAATACAGTGATGTCACAGTACACAGTGGCGGATTAAGTAGACCATGGGCCCTGGGCTGTTACCCAAACTTGGGCCCCCCTTCCTCACCGTAACTATGTTTAACACTACCTTTTTGGGCAAGCATTAACAGTGTTACGATTCCCCTTGTCACAGCGCGGTGTCCCTACATACTGACAGGATCACACTGTGCAGGGACACAACCTTCTGACAAGGGGAATTGTCTATCAGTTCTGGACCGCAGAAAGACTTTTTGTGAAATACAAGGATTTCCTATAATAAACATGTCAGGAGAGGTGACAGATTCTCTATAAATCTAGTGACTCACAGGTGACGACGTCTCAGATTCTAGTAGTTTTTTTCCTCTTTTCTTCTCCATCCGGTCCAGCGCTCATGACGACTTCTCCCGGCCATGACTCATTTCTGCAGAATTTGCCACTTAGACGTCTCCTCACTTTTCCAACATTTCCACACCTATAAACGAAAATAAAGTTATCATGGTGCCACATAGTGTACCCCTAAATATAATAGCACCAAACACTGCGCGCCTGAATATAATACCACACACTGTAAAACACCATACACACAGCCCCCTGTACATAGTGCCACACACAGCCCCTGTAGATATTACACACCCCCATAGATATCGCCATACACAGCCCCCTCTATATATCACACATCCCCCTCGTAGAGAGCGTTACACACAGCCCCCTATAGATAGTGCCATACAGCCCCCCTGTAGAGAGCGCCACACAGCCCTCCCCCTCTTGTAAATAGCACCAAAAAGCCCCCCCTATAAAGAGCGCCACACACATACCACGGTGGATAGCACTACACAGCCCCCCCTTGCCTCACAGCGCTCCCCCTTGTATATATTGCCTCACAGCGCTCCCCCTTGTATATAGTGCCTCACAGCGCTCCCCCTTGTATACAGTGCCTCACAGCGCTCCCCCTTGTATATAGTGAGTCACAGCGCTCCCCCCTGTATATAGTGCCTCACAGCGCTCCCCCTTGTATATAGTGCCTCACAGCGCTCACCCTTGTATATAGTGCCTCACAGCGCTCCACCTTGTATATAGTGCCTCACAGCGCTCCCCCTTGTATATAGTGTCACACAGCGCTCCCCCTTGTATATAGTGCCACACAGAGCTCCCCCTTGTATATAGTGCCTCACAGCGCTCCCCCTTGTATATAGTGCCTCACAGCGCTCCCCCTTGTATATAGTGTCACACAGCGCTCCCCCTTGTATATAGTGCCACAAGGTTATGTACACATTTAAAAACTTTATATTATAATTATATATATATATATAGTATGTCTGTGTATCAGTGTGATTGATTGATTTTATTAAAAAATATTTTTACTTTTTGAGATACGGCTGCTTTGTATCCTGTATCCGTCAGGTCAGCAGGACTGACGGGATCAGTGACACGCAGGATCCACCTCAAATCTATCACATCTAAGATTATAATTTAGCGCAGGGCCCGTTTCACTGATCCCGTCAGTCCTGCTGACCTGACGGATACAGGATACAAAGCAGCTGTATCTCAAAAAGTGAAAATATTTTTTAATAAAACGTAATTACAAAGTTGCACCAAACACACATTTTTATTAAAAAAAAATAAAACCGACGTTATTTTTGCGACGTTTTTTCCGTAGACAATGCAGGTTTCGTTTTTTATCGTTTTTATGCACACATTTTTTGCCATTTTAGAATTTTTATTCATAAAGTTTGAAAATAATAGTAAAAAAAGAAGCTTTTTTACGTTTCAGCTATTTTTTTTTGGTAATAACATTGTTTTACCCTAAAATAGACCTTTTATTTGTGATAGTCATTGTTTACCGTAAATTTTAATATATTACATGTCTATATTAGGGTAATTGGGTCAGCGCTAGCGTTACAACAATGATTGGCGGGGGGGGAACGTTTTTTTTTGGGTGGGTATTTTATGTGTATTTATTATTATTTATTTTTTTTGCACTTTACTATTTTTTATTACTATGTTCTGATCCTCAAAGGTCAAAAAAGACCTTTGGGGAACTTTATATCTACTTTCTCTTTGTTTTACACCATGTTTTTCCACTGTAACTGGAGCTGCACAGCAGCCCCAGTTACAGGGGAAATCAGCCCTCTCACAGTGACGATTGTCACTAATAGGGCTGTGCTGGGTCTAGTAAGACCCAGCAACAGTCTGCCACTAACGGCACCCGGCGATCATGTGACCTGTCACATGATCACCGGGAGGAATAGAGACAGCGCCGCTGCTGCTGTCTCTATTCCTGTACACAGCGTTCATTGAACGCTGTGTAAGAAGACATCGGAGAAGACAGAAGCAGCGAAAGCTGCTCCTATCTTCTCCTCAGGGTCCCCGGCAGTCACTGACAGCCGGAGACCCGACATTCAGCTGCCCGATCGCGCGGGCAGCAAGTTAAAACCCGAGCCGTAGAAAGTCTATGGCTCGGGTTTTAAGCACCCGTCCCTGACCGCTGGCCGTAAAAATACAGCCAGCGGTCGGGAACCAGTTGGGCAGGAGGATAATCCTGTACTGACCTCAGCGCCGGTGACCGCCCGCCAGCTCTTCTCTTGCTGCTTTGGAGTAACAGAACAGCCGTCCGTCGCTGTTCTGTTACTCAATGGCGGCGGCCCGCACTGTCAGGGAGGCGTGTCCTACCCCTGGATCCCGGCGAATTCCCTGCTCCTCCCCATCTTCGGCCGTTAGCAGCGCTAGCGCGCTGAATAGATTTACGAGATAATGTGCGTTTCGGGCTGCCATGGGCCCCCTGGAAGCCTCGGGCCCCGGGCGGCCGCCCGAAACGCCCATATGATAATCCGCCACTGACAGTACAGTAATAATAATAATAATACAGTGATGTCACAGTACAGTAATAATAATAATAATACAGTGATGTCACAGTATAGATATAATAATAATAATACAGTGATGTCACAGTATAGATATAATAATAATAATAATACAGTGATGTCACAGTATAGGGATAATAATAATAATACAGTGATGTCACAGTACAGTAATAATAATAATAATACAGTGATGTCACAGTATAGGGATAATAATAATAATACAGTGATGTCACAGTACAGTAATAATAATAATAATACAGTGATGTCACAGTACAGTAATAATAATAATAATAATACAGTGATGTCACAGTACAGTAATAATAATAATAATAATACAGTGATGTCACAGTATAGATATAATAAACAGTGATGTCACAGTATAGATATAATAATAATAATAATAATAATAATACAGTGATGTCACAGTACAGTAATAATAATAATAATAATACAGTAATGTCACAGTATAGATATAATAATAATAATACAGTGATGTCACAGTATAGATATAATAATAATAATAATACAGTGATGTCACAGTACAGTAATAATAATAATAATACAGTGATGTCACAGTATAGATATAATAAACAGTGATGTCACAGTATAGATATAATAATAATAATACAGTGATGTCACAGTACAGTAATAATAATAATAATGCAGTGATGTCACAGTATAGATATAATAAACAGTGATGTCACAGTACAGTAATAATAATAATAATAATACAGTGATGTCACAGTACAGTAATAATAATAATAATAATACAGTGATGTCACAGTACAGTAATAATAATAATAATACAGAGTGATGTCACAGTATAGATATAATAAACAGTGATGTCAGAATTCAGGGATAATAATAAAGTGATGTCACAGTAGAGTGATAATAGGCACAGTGATGTCCTAATAGATAGAGATATTAAAAACACCAATGTCACATTACAGTAATAATAATACAGTGATGTCACAATATAGAGTTCGACTGTTTCCATCAGCACCTTAGACTTTGAATGGACTGGCAACGTGCATTCCCGGCCACTCCATTCAAGCTCCTCCTAGCTATGGTCTTGTGGCTTGGGGGAACGGGGACTTCTGAGGATCGGTGGAAGTCCCAACGGTCGGACCACCACCGATCTAGGATTTATCATCTATCCAGTGGATAGACAAAAAATTCTTAGGGCTGCAATACCCCTTTAAGGCTCTTTTACGGGAGGTGATAATCGCATGAATGACCGTTCGCATGAACGTTCGTTTACAATCATTGCCTTGTGTAAACCTGTCAAGTGATCGAGCAACGAACGATAATTCGCTCGCTCGTCGTTGATCACATTTTTTACAATGACATAAAAATCATCATCCTTGCTCAATAATTCATTTCAACGAATGTACAATTCTGGTACGGCGCCATTTGCTGAAATGGTCGTCGGCTTTATTATTATTATATATATTTTTTTGCTTTATTTATACGTTGCGATGACTGATTACATGCGAAGACACTGGTAGGTGAGTGACAGCTGAGTCATTGGGGGGTCCCGCCCCGCTGGGTCCCGTTGTCAATTTAAATAAAACCTCCGTTTACAGCCGGCGAACTCTACAACGTGAGGTGAACCCCCCGCCTGCGCTCAATGCAAGAGCTGCTCTCCGTGCTGGAAAACGGCCCTGGGGCGAACCGGTGACGATCTAGTGCATTAAAATGTATAAAAAGCTACAAAAGCGAATGACAATTAAAATGGAGGCTCTCCCGTGGCGACCGCGGACCGGTATTAAAATGTTTATGACTATCAAAAGCTTCGATTTCTCCCCCAAAGGGAACGCAACAAAATACGACTTAAACTTGTAACAAGCCTGGAGTAATTACCGGAGACGTCGAGTTCATCTCAGGTGTAATTCTGCGCCGGTTTATTAAACGTCAGATGGCACGCTGTTTTATAACACCGTTTCCATGGTTACCTACCACCCTTTGCAACCGACCAAGATCACAAAATCCGGGAGAGTGCAGCACCAAGGCAACATTTCCACCAGACGATGTCTTAACCTCTCTGGTGCTGGGGGGTAATGCACAGTGGAGGGGGGAGAGCGCGGCAAAATGTGAAAAAGTGCGAGCAGGAAAGGCTGACGCCTGGATACAATGGAGCCCTTGGCACAACAGATGGTGCCCACTTTTCCTATTAAAGTTTAAAGGGCATGTAAACTAATGCAACAAGCTTGTCATCGCTCCAATGCATAAACGAAAGAATTAGCAACATCTTCGGCCGTTTTATGTATACAGCTCCTCTGCAGACCTATGAGACTCCATGGTTACAGGCAATAAGTCCACCCTGGGTTTAGTGTAATCCTGCAGTCATGTGTGATCTATCTATCTATCTATCTATCTATCTATCTATCTATCTATCTATCTATCTATCTATCTATCTATCTATCTATCTATCTATCTCATATCTATCTATCTATCTATCTATCTATCTGTCTGTCTGTCTGTCTGTCTGTCTGTCTGTCTGTCTGTCTGTCTGTCTGTCTGTCTATCTATCTATCTATCTATCTATCTATCTATCTATCTATCTATCTATCTATCTATCTCAGCACAGTTTCAACCCAATATTGTTTCAGTAACGCTCTAGCAAAGTGTCAGTATCATGAAGAGTAAACAGTTGGAGGCATTTTCTGTACTGTGTCATTTGGCGACCGTCTTGTTACTTTGTCGTGTGTCGCTTAAATGTGCAATATACAAGTTGCTAGCTGAATCACATAAAAATACAAACCGCAGGCATATTAAAGAGAATCGATTGCTTCTGTTCCTCACTATGATTTTGCTGGGGAAAAAGAGCAGAAATCAGGTGGAGTTAGAAAAAAGAAAATAAATAAACCGTAAAAACGATGGTGTCCAGTAACTGCTGCAATCAGAACGTGCGGCTTCGGCGACGATAATGAAAAACTTATTTTGTTGCACTGGGTATATACAAATCAGTAAGCCGTAGCCTTGTAATTCTGCATCTTCCTGCCGCAGGATCTATCGGAGGTACGCAGCAATCACTCATAATATTCTTCTTCCATACGGTATAATTATAAAACGTCCCTATGAGATACTTAATTGTTCTGCGTTAGTTACTTGATCGGACATAATGGGAGGGAAATTCCTGCTTGAGAGAAGATATCGGTAACTGCAGGTCAATAAAAAGAGATAATAAATGTTATCTGTGATAATAAGATAGCTGGGGTGTGAGCTACTGATGCAGGAAACACTTAAAGGGGATGTCCACTTCTCAACACCATCTAAGAATGAATCTACATAAAAAGTAGTGTCACTATGAATATATTGTAGATTGCACTGATCCTGAGTTACATCCTGTATTATACTCCAGAGCTGCACTCACTATTCTGCTGGTGGAGTCACTGTGTACATACATTACATTACTTATCCTGTACTGATCCTGAGTTACATCCTGTATTATACTCCAGAGCTGCAATCACTATTCTGCTGGTGGAGTCACTGTGTACACACATTACATTACTTATCCTGTACTGATCCTGAGTAACATCTTGTATTATACTCCAGAGCTGCACTCACTATTCTGCTGGTGGAGTCACTGTGTACAGACATTACTTATCCTGTACTGATCCTGAGTTATATCCTGTATTATACTCCAGAGCTGAGCTCACTATTCTGCTGGTGGAGTCAATGTGTACATACATTACATTACTTATCCTGTACTGATCCTGAGTTACATCCTGTATTATACTCCAGAGCTGCATTCCCTATTCTGCTGGTGGAGTCACTGTGTACATACATTACATTACTTATCCTGTACTGATCCTGAGTAACATCCTGTATTATACTCCAGAGCTGCCTTCACTATTCTGCCAACAATCTAATATGTCTGGGGGCACCCAACTTTACCCCGATTTCTGCTGTCAGGAAAAGAAAGGATCATGCAGATTGTATATTGACATGCTTAATTCTTTACCCCTAGAGATAAGCAGAGTCGCTGTATGGCAGACGCCTATCTCCATTTCCTTAAACGCCTGACCACTTACATGTATTCTGGTTATCTGATGTGGCATGGGAGGTTGGCACAAAGAGAAAGCAATTTCAGCTGCTGTACTTCGCTGTGGGGGGTGTCTGTAAAGGTGAGGCCCCTAAGTGGTAGACAATTGCCCTCTTTTGCCCTCGCTGTAATCCTGCCCTGCTTGGCACAGATCTGAGGGTCATTTTTGCTACTCTGGGAGATCTCCATGTCACAAGGAACGTGTGATGCAGATCAGCGAGTATGTAAATTATTCCAAGATGTTACATTTCATAAAGGGTTAAGACTTGGCGTAATCTTCATAGATCTGATCACCGGGGTTGTGTGATCCTCCAGATCGTTGCCATTATATACCATATGTACTCCAATAATCGTTATGCAGCGTGACCTCTGCCTGACCTTCCCCCTCTGCGTCAGAAATTTTGCACACGTTGCCAGGATCCTCTCGCTCTGGGATGCCGTTCGTTTGACTTCCAACATGGCTTATTTATTGAAAACATCAATTTTGTAGCTCTATTCTTGTATACCAGTATCGTGGCGGCTTTATGAGGAGAATTGCGCTATATCAGCCCCCAGGAGTCGCTTTGTACAGAGATCTGTTCGGCATGTAAGAAAAAAACAAAAATCAAAATATGTTAACATGTTCTAGGTGCAGGTATGATGAATAGGAAATGTGAGATACTTTCTGAGGTGTGAGCTGCTGATTAGGCAATCTTTAGCTAAATAATTCACAATTCTGCAGGCTTCAGAGCTGAAATCTCACAGCATTCTCCATTTGTTCAGTATACGCACAGAGATTGCTCTGGAGATATGGATTTTGGGAAGTGTTAACTGTACACCAGGCACTGTTCATAAATTTAATGTTGGAAAATCTACTAACTACCTCCACCTCTAAATTATATGAGCTCAGCTAAGCTGTTAAGGGGTGTGTCTGTCAATATACTTGCTGACTGTTTCCAATAGCAATCAGGAGAATAGTGAGTTCAGCTCTGGATCAGCATCTGTACAAGATAAGTAATGTAATGTATGTACACAGTGACTGCACCAGCAGAATAGGGATTCTTGTACATAGGGGTCAGTATTATAGTAGTTATATTCTTGTACATAGGGGTCAGTATTATAGTAGTTATATTCTTGTATATAGGGGGCAGTATTGAGTAGTTATATTCTTGTATATAGGGGGCAGTATTGAGCAGTTATATTCTTGTATATAGGGCGCAGTATTATAGCAGTTATATTCTTGAATATAGGGGGCAGTATTATAGTAGTTATATTCTTGTATATAGGGGTCAGTATTATAGTAGTTATATTCTTGTATATAGGAGCAGTATTATAGTAGTTATATTCTTGTATATAGGAGCAGTATTATAGTAGTTATATTCTTGTATATATGAGGCAGTATTATAGTAGTTATATTCTTGTATATAGGGGCAGTATTATAGTAGTTATATTCTTGTATATAGGGGCAGTATTATAGTACTTATATTCTTGTATATAGGGAGCAGTATTATAGTAGTTATATTCTTGTATATAGGGGTCAGTATTATAGTAGTTATATTCTTGTATATAGGAGGCAGTATTATAGTAGTTATATTCTTGTATATAGGAGCAGTATTATAGTAGTTATATTCTTGTATATAGGAGCAGTATAATAGTAGTTATATTCTTGTATATAGGGGTCAGTATTATAGTAGTTATATTCTTGTATATAGGAGCAGTATTATAGTAGTTATATTCTTGTATATAGGGAGCAGTATTATAGTAGTTATATTCTTGTATATAGGGGGCAGTATTATAGTAGTTATATTCTTGTATATAGGGGGCAGTATTATAGTAGTTATATTCTTGTATATAGGGGGCAGTATTATAGAAGTTATATTCTTGTATATAGGGGGCAGTATTATAGTAGTTATATTCTTGTATATAGGGGTCAGTATTATAGTAGTTATGTTCTTGTATATAGGGGCAGTATTATAGTAGTTATATTCTTGTATATAGGGGCAGTATTATAGTAGTTATATTCTTGTATATAGGAGCAGTATTATAGTAGTTATATTATTGCATATAGGGGCAGTATTATAGTAGTTATAGTCTTGTATATAGGGAGCAGTATTATAGTAGTTATATTCTTGTATATAGGGGCAGTATTATAGTAGTTATATTCTTGTATATAGAGGCTGTATTACAGTAGTTATATTCTTGTATATAGGGGCAGTATTATAGTAGTTATATTCTTGTATATAGGGGCAGTATTATAGTAGTTATATTCTTGTATATAGGGGGCAGTATTATAGTAGTTATATTCTTATATATAGGGGCAGTATTATAGTAGTTATATTCTTGTATATAGGAGCAGTATTATAGTAGTTATATTCTTGTATATAGGAGCAGTATTATAGTAGTTATATTATTGTATATAGGGGCAGTATTATAGTAGTTATATTCTTGTATATAGGGGGCAGTATTATACTAGTTATATTCTTTACTTTGGGGCAGTATTATAGTAGTTATATTCTTTACTTTGGGGCAGTATTATAGTAGTTATATTCTTTACTTTGGGGCAGTATTATAGTAGTTATATTCTTTACTTTGGGGCAGTATTATAGTAGTCCTAATCTGTGCTTATGCAATGTAAATATTACTTGTTAATTCTAGAAAAAAAACTTTCTGTGTACTATATTCACTTGAATAAGTGGTCCAAATAAGGTTGTGTTGTGTTTGATGGAGATACAGTACTGGAGCCTCAAAGTGCTTTAATCGTATCTCGTTACCCTAATTATGCTGTTTAATATGTTACATTTGAAAATAATCAGTTTTCATATTTACTTACAGGTTCTCTATGAACCAAAAGATGTTACTGTCACAAGAGTTGCCTATTGAAGCCTTTGGCCAAAAAGATGGAAGCCAACAATGTAAGCAGTGATCAATGCAGGTGATAAAATGTAAAAAAAAATATACAAAATAAAAAATGATTTTAATATAAAACACTGTCCGCTTTGTTTCACCTTTGCATTTTTCGTACAGTGTTGTCATCCCTTGAAGACATATTAGCTTGGTGTTAACATCATTGACTACCGATGTAGAATATAATAAATGACTCCACGACACAAATAATCAGGAACACAAATCAATGCGCTGATTAATGCCTCTGCCATTTCGGACAACTCTTTACCCCTGAAAAACGATAACTGTATTTACACTCGTGGGAGCCTCCGGACAGAAGCTCAGCGTTGGAGACAGGACTCACCCAGCCGTGTCCACCTGCTCATTATCAGCCAATTCAAGTGGATTGTGATCGACTCTTAATCCTCACGTAGCAGAATGACCGAGACCGAGGTCAGAACAGAACACAGATATGGTGATGATGTAAAAACCCACTCAGTTAAAGGGATATTACGCTTAAATCAACAGGAAACCGCAATAATTTAGTAGGTCCTCAAGGGTTACATGATTTTTTGGATGTCTATTTATGTCTATATAGGAACATGAAATATATGGAATATTGTATCCCAGCTATACGGCTGTGCAGATATAATCTGATTAACTCAGAACTGTAGGACCCCTTTAAAGGGCTTTTCCATCCCTTTTTATATGGGGGTTATCATTGTGGCAGTAATAACAAGCCTATACATTAAATGCATGCCAATTGAGGTTAGTGGGCGCTTTGGCTTTCCCAGGCAATATCAGCTGAACACGAGGGAATCTAGTCAAAGGCGTAGCTAGGCATTCATGCAACCGGCAAATAGGCAGTTTGGCGCCCCCTATCTAAAAAACTCTGCAAATATTTATATTTTACTGCGCAATTCCTCTATAAGGTAAATAATAAATATATTAAACAGCATAGAGCCCAATACTGCCCCCTGTGGTACCCAATAAAAAGTTGTGTGGGGCCCAAAAATATTTTTCATAGTTTTTTTTTACCAATTTACTGAAAAAAATAAATAATAATAATTACACCAATGAAGCCTTCTGATTCAGAGTTCAGGGGACATGGGTGATGTTTCCAGCTTGGACACAACTTGGGATGCAAGGAACAGGAATGATCATCCCAGATACTTTATGAGACTGGTGGAGGTTCAAAATGGTGCAGGTTCTGGAGCAAATGTCCTTTTCCCCCTGCTTATAGTCCATTCCCGATGCCGAAGGGTCCGGAAGAAAAATGCTAAAAATGGTGATGTCTCCTTTAAGACTTTTCACTTACCCTGACCGTTGCATATTATAATGTTATTACGCTCCGCCGCATCTTTAGACGTCTCTTGCTAACACGATGATAAATATTCCAATTGAAATGATTGTCTGTCCCCCGAGCAGATTACCGTTTTCACTAATATTATTTGCTTGTGTTGACATAGAAGTTTTTATTATCTCATTGATTGACAAATGTGAAATGAAAGGGATAAAAAAAAAAATCTTCTTATATCTCTCGCCGATGTTTCCTCTTCTTCTTCTTCTCAGCAAGAATCCAGTAGAGCAGCTCTGAGGTAGAAGACAAGAAAAGTCAATTGTAACAGAAACTGTTCATTGTAGAACTGCGGCCATTTTTTTAAAGGGAAGGAGGTAAATTTTTTCCAAATATTTTCAGATAGTGAAGGTTGGAGAAATTAGAGGGGGATCCTATTTCAAGAGTGAGCTGATCTTGTGAGTTGCATAGTGGAAAGATCAAGGTCCCAGCAGCACTGAGTATTTCAGGAGAGGGGAGTGTGTGGATCTTGTGGGAGGTTACAGACTGAGAGTTACATGGTAGCAATAACCAGGTTCCCAGCAGCACATAGTATTTCAGGAGAGGAGTGTGCTGATCGTGTGGGAGATTATAGACTGAGTTATACAGTGGAAAGAGCAAGGTCCCCAGCAGCACTGAGTATTTCAGAAGTGCACTGATCTTTTGGGAGGTCATAGACTAAGAGTTACATAGTGGAAGGATCAAGGTCCCCAGCAGCACTGAGTATTTCAGGAGAGGAGATTGTGTGGATCTTGTGGGAGGTTACAGACTGAGAACTACATAGTAGTAGGAACCAGGTTCCCAGCAGCACTGAGTATTTCAGGAGAGGAGTGTGCAGATCTTGTGGGAGGTTATAGACTGAGTTACATAGTGGGAAGAGCAAGGGTCCCAGCAGCACATAGTATTTCAGGAGAGGAGTGTGCGGATCTCGTAGGAGGTTATAGACTGAGTTACATAGTGGGAAGAGCAGGGTCCCCAGCAGCACTGAGTATTTGAGGAGTGTAGTGTGCGGATCTTGTAGGAGGTTATAGACTGAGAGATGCCTAGTGGAATGAGCAGGGTCCCCAGCAGCACTGAGTATTTCAGGAGTGTAGTGTGCGGATCTTGTAGGAGGTTATAGACGGAGTTACATAGTGGGAAGAGCAGGGTCCCCAGCAGCACTGAGTATTTCAGGAGTGTAGTGTGCGGATTTTGTAGGAGGTTATGGACTGTTACATAGTGGGAAGAGCAGGGTCCCCAGCAGCACTGAGTATTTCAGGAGTGTAGTGTGCGGATCTTGTAGGAGGTTATAGACTAAGTTACATAGTGGGAAGAGCAAAGGTCCCAGCAGCACTGAGTATTTCAGGAGCGTAGTGTGCTGATCTTGTGGGAGGTCATAGACTGAGAGATGCCTAGTGGAATGAGCAGGGTCCCCAGCAGCACTGAGTATTTCAGGAAAGGAGAGTGTGCGGATCTTGTTGGGTGTGGTGACCAATCATTTAATTATATGCCGGGAAGTGATGAAACAGCAGAGTTGTCGCATTATGAGGGGATATCCGGACCATGTTGTTTTGTAGATGAATATCATTAAACCGTGCTCAGCAACCTGTGGCTGTTGTCAGGACATGCTGGGAGTTGTAGTCTCGCTCCAGCTGGAGAGCCGCAGTTTTCTGATCTTTGCTGTAAAACACATAATTGGGATTGAACTTCTGCAAAAACGGATATTGACACTTAAGGCGATGCTGTCGGGGTGATTGATAACGTGTAAGATAAAAGATGTCACGGCTTTAAGACAAGACCCGGCATTGATGCCGCCATGAGACGCCGCCGCTGACACATTTACATCTTCTGCCAGAGTTTAGAGAAACACTTTTCTGGAATGGAAACCTTCTAATTTAACGTGAACACAACAGGCAGCTCTTAATGAGCCGCAATTCAACAAGGAAATTACCACCTACCCCTCCGATAAAGTGGCGAGGACGTGAAATTTTAGACACTTCTTGGCTTTCAATGATCAACTAAATTAAATGATTTGTAGTGTTATCAGAGGGTAAAGCTGCATCTTCTGCCACCGTGTACCAACACACGACACCCTGCCAGCTCTCCGCATCCGTAATACAGCTTAGGCTCAGTTCACATCTCGTCTCGTGCACACGTTTCTGGTATACGAAAGTTACAAAGTTACAAAAACATGTACATTTGTAACATACGCTCACGTTTTCTTGTAATGTACGTCGTATACGTTTTTATACGTTTGTGACGGTTCTTCTAAAAACACTTTTTTTGTTCTTGAGCAAAATCAAACTTTGTAAAGTTAAGATTTCCCAGGTGACAAAAAAGTATACATTTTACGTATTCAAACATAGGGCTTAAGATTGCATATGTCGTCCATACATCGCCATTGAATCCAATACTAATAAAAACGTATACGTGTGGTTTACTTTCTGAAAATTACTGAAAAGCATAGTAGACTACACTTTTTAGGACATGGAAAAAGAAGGATAGAACACAAGCACGCAAAACGTATGCACAAACTACACCATTAGGGCAACCGTTCTGACCTTAGAAATCAATGTGCGCATTCGTGACCGGCGCTCCATTCATTTCTATGGGGCTACCGGACACACAAGCCGGACACACAAGCCGGACACAGACCCTGGAAGTCCCACTTCGCTTTCCCTTTCTCCTTATCGCTGGGGGTCCAGCATTCGGACCCCCAGTGATCACACATATATCCCATGTCCTATGGATACATGTGTTTTGTGGGACAACCCCTTTAAGGGCAGGAGCCTGGAGATCTGCTATTACCCATGTATATAATTGTGATAAAACCAATGTAAATAATATGTGCTAGTCTGTGGAGGGAGGGGGAATATACCAACTATTATAATGCTTTTGATGTACAAGAATATAACTACTATAATACTGCCCCCTATATACAAGAATATAACTACTATAATACTGCCCCCTATATACAAGAATATAACTACTATAATACTGCTCCTATATACAAGAATATAACTACTATAATACTGCCCCCTATATACAAGAATATAACTACTATAATACTGCCCCCTATGTACAAGAATATAACTACTATAATACTGCTCCTATATACAAGAATATAACTACAATACTGCTCCTATATACAAGTATATAACTACTATAATACTGCCTCTATATACAAGAACATAACTATAATACTGCTCCTATATACAAGAATATAACTACTATAATACTGCCTCCTATATACAAGAATATAACTACTATAATACTGCTCCTATATACAAGAATATAACTACTATAATACTGCCCCTATATACAAGAATATAACTATAATACTGCTCCTATATACAAGAATATAACTACTATAATACTGCCCCCTATATACAAGAATATAACTACTATAATACTGCCCCTATATGCAAGAATATAACTACTATAATACTGCTCCCTGTATACAAGAATATAACTACTATAATACTGCTCCTATATACAAGAATATAACTACTATAATACTGCCCCCTATATACAAGAATATAACTACTGTAATACTGCCCCTATATACAAGAATATAACTACTATAATACTGCCCCTATATACAAGAATATAACTACTATAAGGGCGGGTTCACACATGGCGGAATTTCACTTAAATTCCGCTGCGGACACTCCGCAGCGTTAATCCGCAGCGGAGCCGTTTCTCCATTGACTTTCACTTTAATTTAGCAGTGTTCGTTTACACGATGCGTACAATTCCGCTGCGGAGCATAGGCTGCGGAGCGGAATTTGGTGTCCGCAGCATGCTCTGTCTGTTGCGGAGCAGTGGCGGACTGGTTGCGGACTCATGGCGGAATTTCTCCATTGACTTCAATGGAGAGTCAAAATTCCGCAATGAAGTCCGCAGATCTTATGTGTGCTGCGGAGCGTATTGTTTTTACTACCATGACATTTCTTCATTCTGGCTGGACCTATGTATTTCTAGGTCTACAGCCAGACTGAGGAAGTCAATGGGGCTCCCGTAATGACGGGAGCGTTGCTAGGAGACGTCTGTAAATAGTCACTGTCCAGGGTGCTGAAAGAGTTACGCGATCGGCAGTAACTGTTTCTGCACCCGGGACAGTGACTACCGATCTCAATATACATGTATCTGTAAAAAAACATATAAGTTCATACTTACCGAGAACTCCCTGCGTCTGTCTCCAGTCCGGCCTCCCAGGATGACGTTTCATTCTAAGTGACGGCTGCAGCCAATCACAGGCCAAGCACAGGCTGCAGCGGTCACATGGACTGGAGCGTCATCCAGGGAGGTCGGGCTGGATGCCGAAAGAGGGACGCGTCACCAAGACAACGGGCGGTAAGTATGAATTTCTTTGACTTTCACTAGGGAAAGTGCTGTCCCTTCTCTCTATCCTGCACTGATAGGGAGAAGGGAAGCACTTTTCCTGCAGTCCGCAGCGGCCAGTCCGCATCAATTTTCTGCACATTTTGTGCAGATCCGCAGCCGTAATCCGCAACCCGGATTAGGTGCGGCATTGATGCGGACAGTTGCGGAGGAATTCCGCCATGTGTGGTCATGCCCTAATACTGCCCCCTATATACAAGAATATAACTACTATAATACTGCTCCTATATACAAGAATATAACTACTATAATACGGCCCCTATATACAAGAATATAACTACTATAATACTGCCCCCTATATACAAGAATATAACTACTATAAGGGCATGACCACACATGGCGGAATTCCTCCGCAACTGTCCGCATCAATGCCGCACAGAATCTGCGTTGCAGATTCTGCAGCGGATCTGCACAAAATGTGCAGAAAATTGATGCGGACTGGCCGCTGCGGACTGCAGGAAAAGTGCTTCTCTTCTCCCTATTCAGTGCAGGATAGAGAGAAGGGACAGCACTTTCCCTAGTGAAAGTCAAAGAAATTCATACTTACCGCCCGTTGTCTTGGTGACGCGTCCCTCTTTCGGCATCCGGCCCGACCTCCCTGGATGACGCTCCAGTCCATGTGACCGCTGCAGCCTGTGCTTGGCCTGTGATTGGCTGCAGCCGTCACTTACACTGAAACGTCATCCTGGGAGGCCGGACTGGAGACAGACGCAGGGAGTTCTCGGTAAGTATGAACTTATATGTTTTTTTACAGATACATGTATATTGAGATCGGTAGTCACTGTCCCGGGTGCAGAAACAGTTACTGCCGATCGCGTAACTCTTTCAGCACCCTGGACAGTGACTATTTACAGACGTCTCCTAGCAACGCTCCCGTCATTACGGGAGCCCCATTGACTTCCTCAGTCTGGCTGTAGACCTAGAAATACATAGGTCCAGCCAGAATGAAGAAATGTCATGGTAGTAAAAACAATACGCTCCGCAGCACACATAAGATCTGCAGACTTCATTGCGGAATTTTGACTCTCCATTGAAGTCAATGGAGAAATTCCGCCATGAGTCCGCAACCAGTCCGCCACTGCTCCGCAACAGACAGAGCATGCTGCGGACACCAAATTCCGCTCCGCAGCCTATGCTCCGCAGCGTAATTGTACGCATCGTGTAAACGAACACTGCTAAATTAAAGTGAAAGTCAATGGAGAAACGGCTCCGCTGCGGATTAACGCTGCGGAGTGTCCGCAGCGGAATTTAAGTGAAATTCCGCTATGTGTGAACCCGCCCTAATACTGCCCCCTATATACAAGAATATAACTACTATAATACTGCCCCTATATACAAGAATATAACTACTATAATACTGCCCCTATATACAAGAATATAACTACTATAATACTGACCCCTATATACAAAAATATAACTACTATAATACTGCCCCCTATAT
Source organism: Rhinoderma darwinii (assembly GCF_050947455.1). Lineage (NCBI taxonomy): Eukaryota > Metazoa > Chordata > Amphibia > Anura > Rhinodermatidae > Rhinoderma > Rhinoderma darwinii. The sequence continues at coordinate 137,506,636 of NC_134693.1, forward strand.
ACAAGAATATAACTACTATAATACTGCCCCTATGTACAAGAATATAACTACTATAAGACGGCCCCTCTATACAAGAATAAAACTACTATAATACTGCTCCTATATACAAGAATATAACTGCTATATAACTGCCCCTATATACAAGAATATAACTACTATAACACTTCCCCCTATATACAAGAATATAACTACTATAATACTGCTCCTATATACAAGAATATAACTACTATAATACTGCCCCCTATATACAAAAATATAACTACTATAATACTGCTCCTATATACAAGAATATAACTACTACAATACTGCTCCTATATACAAGAATATAACTACTATAATACTGCCCCTATATACAAGAATATAACTACTATAATACTGCCCCTATATACAAGAATATGACTACTATAATACTGCTCCTATATACAAGAATATAACTACTATAATACTGCTGCTATATACAAGAATATAACTACTATAATACTGCTCCTATATACAAGAATACAACTACTATAATACTGCCCCCTATATACAAGAATATAACTACTATAATACTTCCCCCTATATACAAGAATATAACTACTATAATACTGCCCCCTATATACAAGAATATAACTACTATAATACTGCTCCTATACACAAGAATATAACTACTATAATACTGCTCCTTATATACAAGAATATAACTACTATAATACTGCCCCTATACACAAGAATATAACTGCTATAATACAGCCTCCTATATACAAGAATATAACTACTATAATACTGCCCCCTATATACAAGAATATAACTACTATAATACTGCCCCTATATACAAGAATATAACTACTATAATACAGCCTCCTATATACAAGAACATAACTACTATAATACTGCCCCTATATATAAGAATATATCTACAATAATACTGTGCCTATATTCAAGAATATAACTACTATAATACTGCCCCCTATATACAAGAATATAACTACTATAATACTGCCCCCTATGTACAAGAATATAACTACTATAATACTGTCCCCTATATACAAGAATATAACTACTATAATACTGCTCCTATATACAAGAATATAACTACTATAATACTGCCCATATATACAAGAATATAACTACAATAATACTGCTCCTATATACAAGAATATAACTACAATAATACTGCCCCCTATATACAAGAATATAACTACTATAATACTGCTTCTATATACAAGAATATAACTACTATAATACTGCTCCTATATACAAGAATATAACAACTATAATACTGCCCCTATATATAAGAATATATCTACAATAATACTGCTCCTATATACAAGAATATAACTACTATAATACTGTCCCCTATGTACAAGAATATAACTACTATAATACTTTCTCCTATATACAGGAATATAACTACTATAATACTGCCCCTATATACAAGAATATAACTACTATAATACTGCCCCTATATACAAGAATGTAACTACTATAATACTGCTTCTATATACAAGAATATAACTACTATAATACTGCTCCTATATACAAGAATATAACTACTCAATACTGCCCCTATATACAAGAATATAACTACTATAATACTGCCCCTATATACAAGAATATAACTACTATAATACTGCACCTATATACAAGAATATAACTACTATAAGACTGCCCCTATATACAAGAATATAACTACTATAATACTGCTCCTATATACAAGAATATAACTACTATATAACTGCCCCTATATACAAGAATAGAACTACTATAACACTGCCCCCTATATACAAGAATATAACTACCATACTACTGCCCCTATATACAAGAATATAACTACTATAATACTGCTCCTATATACAAGAATAGAACTACTATAACACTGCCCCCTATATACAAGAATATAACTACTATACTACTGCCCCTATATACAAGAATATAGCTACTATAATACTGCCCTATATACAAGAATAGAACTACTATATTACTGCCCCTATATATAAGACTATATCTACAATAATACTGCTCCTATATACAAGAATATAACTACTATAATACTGCTCCTATATACAAGAATATAACTACTATATAACTGCCCCTATATACAAGAATAGAACTACTATAACACTGCCTCCTATATACAAGAATATAACTACTATAATACTGCCCCTATATACAAGAATATGACTACTATAATACTGCTCCTATATACAAGAATATAACTACTATAATACTGCTGCTATATACAAGAATATAACTACTATAATACTGCCACCTATATACAAGAATATAACTACTATAATACTGCCCCTATATACAAGAATATAACTACTATAATACTGCCCCCTATGTACAAGAATATAACTACTATAATACTGCTCCTATATACAAGAATACAACTACTATAATACTGCCCCCTATATACAAGAATATAACTACTATAATACTGCCCCCTATATACAAGAATATAACTACTTTAATACTGCCCCTATATACAAAAATATAACTACTATAATACTGCCCCTATTTACAAGAATATAACTACTATAATACTGCCCCTATTTACAAGAATATAACTACTATAATACTGCCCCCTGTATACAAGAATATAACAACTATAATACTGCCTCCTATATACAAGAATATAACTACGATAATACTGCCTCTATATACAAGAATATAACTACTATAATACTGCCCCCTATATACAAGAATATGATTACTATAATACTGCCCCCTATATACAAGAATATAACTACTATAATACTGCCCCTATATATAAGACTATAACTACTATAATACTGCTCCTATATACAAGAATATAACTACTATAATACTACTCCTATATACAAGAATATAACTACTATAATACTGCCCCCTATATACAAGAATATAACTACTATAATACTGCCCCCTATATACAAGAATATAGCTGCTATAATACTGCTCCCTATATACAAGAATATAACTACTATAATACTGGTCCTATATACAAGAATATAACTACTATAATACTCCCCCATATACAAGAAAATAACTACTATACTACTGCTCCAATATACAAGAATATAACTACTATAATACTGCCCCCTATATACAAGAATATAACTACTATAATACTGCTCCTATATACAAGAATATAACTGCTATAATACTGCCTCCTATATACAAGAATATAACTACTATAATACTGCCCCCTATATACAAGAATATAACTACTATAATACTGCCCCCTATATACAAGAATATAACTACTATAATACTGCCCCCTATATACAAGAATATAACTACTATAATACTGCCTCCTATATACAAGAATATAACTACTATAATACTGCCCCTATATACAAGAATATGACTACTATAATACTGCTCCTATATACAAGAATATAACTACTATAATACTGCTGCTATATACAAGAATATAACTACTATAATACTGCCACCTATATACAAGAATATAACTACTATAATACTGCCCCTATATAAAAGAATATAACTACTATAATACTGCCCCCTATGTACAAGAATATAACTACTATAATACTGCTCCTATATACAAGAATACAACTACTATAATACTGCCCCCTATATACAAGAATATAACTACTATAATACTGCCCCTATATACAAAAATATAACTACTATAATACTGCCCCTATTTACAAGAATATAACTACTATAATACTGCCCCTATTTACAAGAATATAAGTACTATAATACTGCCCCCTGTATACAAGAATATAACAACTATAATACTGCCTCCTATATACAAGAATATAACTACGATAATACTGCCTCTATATACAAGAATATAACTACTATAATACTGCCCCCTATATACAAGAATATGATTACTATAATACTGCCCCCTGTATACAAGAATATAACTACTATAATACTGCCCCTATATATAAGACTATAACTACTATAATACTGCTCCTATATACAAGAATATAACTACTATAATACTACTCCTATATACAAGAATATAACTACTATAATACTGCCCCCTATATACAAGAATATAACTACTATAATACTGCCCCCTATATACAAGAATATAGCTGCTATAATACTGCTCCCTATATACAAGAATATAACTACTATAATACTGGTCCTATATACAAGAATATAACTACTATAATACTCCCCCATATACAAGAAAATAACTACTATACTACTGCTCCTATATACAAGAATATAACTACTATAATACTGCTCCTATATACAAGAATATAACTGCTATAATACTGCCTCCTATATACAAGAATATAACTACTATAATACTGCCTCCTATATACAAGAATATACCTACTATAATACTGCCTCCTATATACAAGAATATAACTACTATAATACTGCCCCCTATATACAAGAATATAACTACTATAATACTGGTCCTATATACAAGAATATAACTACTATAATACTCCCCCATATACAAGAAAATAACTACTATACTACTGCTCCTATATACAAGAATATAACTACTATAATACTGCCCCCTATATACAAGAATATAACTACTATAATACTGCCCCCTATATACAAGAATATAACTACTATAATACTGCCTCCTATATACAGGAATATAACTACTATAATACTGCCCCCTATATACAAGAATATAACTACTATAATACTGCTCCTATATACAAGAATATAACTGCTATAATACTGCCTCCTATATACAAGAATATAACTACTATAATACTGCCCCCTATATACAAGAATATAACTACTATAATACTGCCTCCTATATACAGGAATATAACTACTATAATACTGCCCCCTATATACAAGAATATAACTACTATAATACTGCTCCTATATACAAGAATATAACTGCTATAATACTGCCTCCTATATACAAGAATATAACTACTATAATACTGCCCCCTATATACAACAATATAACTACTATAATACTGCCCCTATATAAAAGAATATAACTACTATAATACTGCCCCTATATACAAGACTATAACTACTATAATACTGCCCCTATATACAAGAATATAACTACTTTAATACTGCCCCTATATAAAAGAATATACCTACTATAATACTGCCTCCTATATACAAGAATATAACTACTATAATACTGCCCCCTATATACAAGAATATAACTACTATAATACTGCTCCTATATACAAGAATATAACTACTATAATACTGTTCCTATGTACAAGAATATATCTACTATAATACTGCCCCTATGTACAAGAATATAACTGCTATAATACTGCCCCTATATACAAGAATATAACTACTATAATACTGCCCCTATATAAAAGAATATAACTACTATAATACTGCTCCTATATACAAGAATATAACTACTATAATACTGCTCCTATATACAAGAATATAACTACTATAATACTGCCCCTATATACAAGAATATAACTACTATAATACTGCCCCTATATACAAGAATATAACTACTATAATACTGCCCCTATATAAAAGAATATATCTACTATAATACTGCCCCCTATATACAAGAATATAACTACTATAATACTGCCCCTATATACAAGAATATAACTACTATAATACTGCCCCTATATAAAAGAATATAACTACTATAATATTGCTCCCTATATACAAGAATATAACTACTATAATACTACCCCCTATATACAACAATATAGCTGCTATAATACTGCCTCTATATACAGGAATACTGCCCCCTATGGATAAAAAATGGAGATGAACATGTCAGGGAATATTTGTTTCTGATTTAAACTTGCCAGTTAATAGATGAGGACAGATCCTGATGCAACGTTAGACATATACAGACAGGACTAGGACTTGTATCTCCTGTTCTGCACTGGTAAGGCATATTTAATTTTGTCCTTACATTTCCTTTATCGCTGAAAGCCTCTCATCCACTGTCAGCGACTCTGTGTGTAATATTCTGACTCCTAGTGACCCGCTGAGCTCTTCCATGATGACAGCTTCTACGCAGAACATTCTCAGTACGTGCGTATGGCGCTCAGAGAAAATTAAACCGAAGATCAAGGCGTACAGGACACCAGCGGACCCATGGGATTGGTAAGAAAAATTAGCTCATCCTCTCTCAACCCATTAATAAGTTAATAACTTATCACTGATTCAGCTTAACACCTGGAGGCAGCGACGTCGCCTTGTTCTCGCATCAGCTCAAGTCCATTGTAATTCCTTTATCATTCCTTATTATTTTTGCTAAGCTGCTGCAGCCTCACCCGGGACCTCCAGATGTAACAGCAGAAGCCGGAATTACAAAAGACTACAAGAAGTACAAAACTCTTAGCTATGGGCAGCTAAAGAGCTGACTCCTCAGAATTAAGGATGAAAGGCGTCTAATGCTTCTCGTTCATCGAGCCCCGGAATAAGAGATCTGTCTTGTGCTTTCTTGCGGACGTTTCAAGCCTTCCTGGCTGAGAAAACCCAGTTAATGAGTTAAACAGAGGAATCCATGTGGGGTTATTCATCAAAGGGAGCGGCGATCATTTTAACAGGGCTATTTATTGAAGGAGCTGCGGCGGACACTTAATAAATAGCTGATGTCTCCGGCAGTTTTATGCTGGCGGTGTTAATCAGGAAGAAACATGACGCGCGTAATGACGGGACAGGTAGAATGGGGAGCGCGTCTTGTTCTTCATGGACAGCAAAGACTCGTAGGTCGAGAAAATCGCCAATATTATCTGGAGTGGTGAAGAAAGAAAAGGAAGACCCCCTCAGAGTCAGTTCACACGTCACGTAAATACTGCAGATTTTCCGCAATGGATTTCGTTGCGGAATATCCTCAGCATATTTCAGTAGCAGCAGAGTGGATGAGACAGAACAAATCTCCTCCGCACGCTGCGTAAATGATAAGCGGAAAAAATACTCAGAAATTGACCTGCAGTGCGTTTTTTTAAATCGCAGAATGTCAATCGTATTTGCGTAATTGTTGCTTATTTGTTGAGGCTTTTTCCTTATGAATTAAATTGAGAAGTAAAACCCGCAACAATTTGCAGATGTTGCGATTTTTGCGGTGGAAAAACTGCGATTGCGCCGCAAAAATCGCAACTCGGAAAACAAAATCTTATACTTACTCAGAATTCTGGGCTTCTTCGTCCAGGCCGTCCTCCCGGGATGACATTTCATCCCATGTGACCGCTGCAGCCCATCACAGACATTAAAACGCCAACCCGGAGGCCGGGCTGCAGGACGGAAGAGGGACGTGTCACCATGGTTACGTAAGTAGGAAACTTTTTTAAAGTTTACGTGCAGTTTTACGGCCGAAAAACTGCACCATAATTTAGTGCGTTTTTTTTAGCCGGAATTCCCTGCAGCAACCAGGGCGGATACGCTGTGTACCTTACACAGCGTATTCGCCCTATGTGAACATAACCTAACTCTCCAATAACTAGTTTGTAAAAAGTGAAGTCCTCACCATGGACCATGTTTCTCATGATTCACTAGTGACTCATGATTGGAAATATTCCGATTCAGCACAAAAATCTATGGCCAAAAGACTTGAAATTAGCGATTTCTGTATGACTTGTCGTTCACGGTTTGGTCTGTGAAGGTTGTCGTGCTGGACGATAACGCCATAATTTAAAATGACAAATCGTCGATGGCTCCCTGCCTTGATCTGGGACCTGGTCAGATCAACTTTTCCACAAATATCTGTCTTCAATCTGCGCTTGTCACTCTAGTTTGTGTTACGAAAAGGCTCCGACACCCAGAAGAAATGGTCTTTTTCGACCATCGAAAATCTCTAGTGTATGGCCAGCTATAGCAAACACTGCTTCCTCTCTCCATGGACCTATGGACAGGTACCTTATAAAAGACAGCAGATGGTCGGAGAAGATCGTCCTGTCCGCAGTCTGGAGAATTTTGAAACTTTCGGACCCTAATGAGGTTTAACCTCGAACAACCAATTTGCTGGTGACAACTTGGCATTGAGCTGTATGTCATTAAATTATGTTATATAGGATTATAGGTCTGCATTTGTATAGTGAGATAGATTTGTACCGCAAAATTTCATCAACTTAAACAACGATCTCATCTGTATGAGGACCTTTCAACTGTCCCCATCAAGGAAAAGAGGAATCGGGCATGTTAAAATCCGAATTGCCGATTCTAGACAGGGACTAGAGGAGAGGGGGCCCCTCAGGCACGTGGCTCTCTCTATTCTGTTCAATGGCTGTTAACGAAACAAGCGCTGTTCGGCTGTTTCCATAACTCCCATAAATTTGCCCATCCCCCTCTCCGCTAGTCCCCTGTCTGAAATTGCCGCACCGGGCGAAGCGGGGGTCGGATGACCCCCGTTCTCAATATAGGTGCTGGTCCTAGAGCTGGGACCTGCATCTATCAGAAATGTATGGCTTATCCTGTGGATAAGCCTAAATGTTTAAGTTGGGAATACCCCTCTAAGCAGGAATTCCATAAGAAATACTTCAAGCAGGACCTTTACAATAATAAAGTCACCAAGCGTCCAAATTCCCTGTGACTTTCCTGCCAACACAGACTGTTTTATATGTTAGGTTATTGCTGTATATTTCTTACTATAAGAGTTGTTGTTTTTTCTGATGCAGAGCTGTAAACCTCCATAATAGCCATAGAGTTAAATAATAACATTCTGGCTACCTGCAGCCGCCACTAGGAGGAGCTTACTGCATACTGCTTTATTATTGAGTTCAATGTATAATCAGTATGCAGTAATCTCCTGAGCTCCCCCTAGTGGTGACTGCAGGCTGCCAGAATGGTATCCTTTAAATCCATGTCTGTGCAGATAATGTGAAGATCTCAATGAGAAAAATGGAGCTACGACCGCTATAAAGATACATTAGAAAATCAATCAGCGCAGAATGTTGGATCTAAAAACAACAGTGTAATAAAAGGTGGACATTCCCTTTAAGGAAGGGGTTTTCACCCAAGAAACTAATGCCGAGGTTGAAAACAGAAATAATGAGAGATGCAGAATATTATATTGTGTGAAGCTTAACATATGTTGGTGGTTTAATGTCCCTCGGAGGCATTGGGTAGATGCATGGAGGGCAGAGGCGTTGGGTAGATGCATGGACGGCAGAGGCGTTGGGTAGATGCATGGAGGGCAGAGGCGTTGGGTAGCTGCATGGAGGGCAGAGGCGTTGGGTAGATGCATGGAGGGCAGAGGCTTTGGGTAGATGCATGGAGGGCAGAGGCGTTGGGTAGATGCATGGAGGGCAGAGGCGTTGGGTAGATGAATGGAGGGCTTCAGTCTGTCCCTGTGATCATTCAGCTTTTGACACGTTATAACAGTGTGTAACATTCTCCTTTCTATGTTGATCAATACAATCGAATCATCAGTTTCCCTCGTTCGTCTGCACACCGCCAGCTCTGAGATAATTTCAATTTAACAACTTCTCCACTGCATTATTTATATCACTGATGTCAAGGTCTCTGTGTAAAAAGAAGAAAGGCGCACACTTAGTGTTTACAGTATGTTTGTCTAATTAAAATGGCAACGATCTATGGAATTGTTGCTGAATCCCTGGGGGACCGGCTGACTTGATAGGAAAATAGGTATTGCCTAATATTGTAAGGTCTAAGCTCTCGGGTAAAAATGGAAAAATAGCTGGAGTCTTCTGCTCTGTGACCTTCAATGGTAAATTAACAGAAAATTACATATTTTGTAGAGTTTATTTTTCGGCTTGTAAGAATGGAGGAACATTGGTTTGGAATAAATTGTCTGTAAGTGACAACCGAGTAACGAAGACACGGCAAATACAATGCAAAGGTTGGAACGTCTGACGTGTTGTCAAGCCGCGAGTAGTCCGAAAATTCCCCCCATACTTATTGCTTCCTGGCTCAACTGATATTATCATCAATGGGTGCTCATCATGTCTAAGTAACAATATCATAAACAGATCAAGGGAGATATGGCCCATAGTCATGTTCCTCCCATGGAGTTTTTGAGAAGCCTGTCTTCTTGGAGTATCAGCAATATATATTAGATGTTTGTATGTACCACTGGGTTTGGTATGTTGAACACATCTTGGCAGTATGGGACCCTCTCTTGATATTATGGTGGAACAATCAAGATCTTGGGTTAAACCCATCTTGGCTTCATGGCGGATTGATTAATGTGTTGTGATAAAACCCATCTTAGTCATATGTTGAACCCATCTTGGGTTTATGGTGGATCTATTAAGTTCCTGTGATGAACCTATCTTGGCTTTATGGTAGATCTATTAAGTACTTACCTGTCTTGATCTTATGAAGGATCCATTAAGTTTTTGGATTAAACCAATCTTGGCTTTATGGTGGATCAAAAAAAGGGTCTTGTGATGAACCCATCTTGGCTTTATGGTAGGTCCATTAAATCCTCATGTTATACCTGTCTTGATCTTATGTTGGATCCATCAAGTTCTGGGATTAAACCCGTCTTGTCTTTGCTGTGAATTGATTAAGGTCTTATGCTAAACCCACTTTGGTCATTTACTGAACATATCTTGGTCATACGTCAAACCCATCTTGTCCTTTATGGTGGATCCATCAAGGTGATAGGTTAAACCCATCTTTGCCATGTGTTATACCCATCTTGGCTTCATGATAGATCCATCAATGTCTTGTGTTATATTTTTCTTGATCATTTATGTTGGTCCGGTGTTGAATTCATCTTGATCTTCTGTTGAGTCCATATTGGTGGCTCCAGTTAAACCAGTCGTGTTGAGTCCATTTTGGGCTTATATTGCAAACATTAAGGACCAGTCGTGTTGAGTCCATCTTGGGCAAACGTTAAGGACTTTTTCTAAACCCATCTTGGTCTTTTGTTGAAGCCATTCTTATTCCCACGGACTACACATCAATCTATGTAGCATAATTAAACCAAAAGTGACTGAAACACACAGTTCTACACTCTCGACAGTCATTGATCGAGCTTGTGTCTAATTCATGCAGATCAATGCATTGGGGGAAGTTCTATAGATATACAAGCCGGCCTGCAGCACTGAAGATGGCACATTACTCAGATAATTGACACATCTCTCATTATATGTTTATATCCAGGAATCACTTCCATCCCTTAGTCCGGTGCTACCCAGCGGCTGCATTGCAATAAATAATAGAAGGAAAGTCTGACTCTGTGATTGTATTGATCAACACATCAGCTCAGAGCCAAGGAGGATATTACTGACAGTATAATATTAGACATATTTACAATGTGTCACAACTGGAACAGCCGCTGACAGCACTTTACATAGATGTGTCTGGCAGTTAAGCCTAAGAAATGTGCAAGTTAACCCTCGCTGCCTTCTTCAATGTTTATTCCATTATTTTCAAGCCAGTCTTCACTGTGTTGATCAATGTCCCATTGTCAAAGTCTAAGGATCAGATTAGGGCTGCAGTTCTACTTAGGAACAAAGCTCAAATATGATGATAATTTTATAAATCCAAGTGTAACACGCTAGGACCTGATGTCCTCATGGGACAGACTAAGAGGTCGGGTAATTGGTCAAGACCTAGGGAGAACAGTAGCTGAGGGAACTCACAGGTCTTTTCCCATCCATATAATGGACTGAGCCCAGCAGATTTTTATGCTTAGCCGCTCTATTGGCTTAATGTCTTACTTTTGTGACATCACCGAGTCAGGGCTGATGATGTCACTCTTTTTAGCAGGGTAAACTGTCTGCCTCTTTCTCCTGCAAGGTGTAAAAGGAGACATTTTGGTAAAAGTCCCGACAAAATTGATCCTTTAGTTCTTTCCCTCCCAGCTGCTTCATTGCTTAGATTAAAGGGAACATTTCACCCACATTTCTGTATTGTAGCTTGAAGACCGTATCAAACAACATGGAGGACACAATATTGCGTAAACTAAGGGCAAATAAAGTTCTGTGGAATGTTCTGCCTTTAAATAGAGTTGTTCCACTCAACACTTTTATGGCATGTCGACTAGATATACTCCATGTAAGTCTCACAGGGGAGAGTCTGACGGCTGTGAACTTCACTTATCTCAAAGTAGTATTATCCAGTCCCTATTCCTGGAAAAAGACGGGGCTTGGCTGTTTCCATATCTCTCATTAACTTTAATCGAGAGTGATCAAGTGGATATGCCATAAAAGTGGTAAAAAAACAAAACAAAATCAAGCATCAGTGTATCATTATTGTGCCAACCCAAGTGTCAGTGTGTCATTATCCTGTCCCCCAAGTGTCATTGTCATTATCCTGTACCCCAAGCGTCAATGTGTCCTTATCCTGTCCCTCAAGTGTCAGTGTCATTATCCTGTACCCCAAGTGTCAGTGTATCATTATCCTGTACCCCAAGTGTCAGTGTGTCATTGTCCTGTACCCCAAGTGTCAGTGTGTCATTATCCTGTACCCCAAGTGTCAGTGTCATTATCCTGTACTCCAAGTGTCAGTGTATCATTATCCTGTACCCCAAGTGTCATTGTTATTGGCCTCACTGCCCTGGAAAGTCATACAGAACGTCTCCTCATACACTCTGCTACATAGTTAAACATCTTTGCTCTGCATTATATAAAATCTTTTGTGTGAAATCCTTCACCGTTTGCCACTTCCATTTTCCAATCCTTGTAGCAATTTCTAAACGATGTAAGATGTTTTGGCTGCATCATCATTGCCACAACAACAACAACCAGGTGAGCGTCATGGGTGGCAGTTCAACAGCAGCCTGAGATAACACGTACATGATACATTGTATCAAAGCTGCTCTTCTAATAACCCATTGAAGCCTCCTCAGCCCTCACCTGTCCTCGTATTGTAACCGATGCAGTCACGGAGGTTTTGTATGGAATTAACACTCATTGTTCCGTCCAATCACAGTGCAGGATATAACTTCGCTGGTTTACAAACCAAAATAATTCATGTTCATTATTTCTTAATTGGTGCATCCTTGATTGGATTTAGTCTCTCACAAAAGAAAAGAGAATGTTCCAATCAAGAGTTATACATACAACAGAGAAACAAAGCTGCGGAGACACAAATATCACAGAATTACCCTAATTACAGATTATGCTTTTCACTGGATAGAAAGATTTGTTGGACGGATTCCAGCTCTCTTAACTTTATTTTCCTTTTCTTTCTTTTTTTTTGAAAAACAACCTTTTAAGTGGGTTATTAAAAAGTCTGGGAGTTAACAGGTTAATATGCCATGCGGTCACCCGACGTCATAGCCATAGATTGAAATTGCTTGAGTAGAAGACAACCCTGGCTGAAGGAAGTCTGTATAATGGAAGGAACACGTCCCTCAGATGGATGCGGAAGCTCCATTCCTACGTAGTCTGTTGGGATATATAGTGGGATGAGCTGCAATAATGTCATGTAGGTTTTTGTTCAGGAAGTTCTAATGACTGAACCAAGACCGGACTAAAGAACTAGTCAACCCTTCTTACCAAGGGCACCGTCTAATTAATGGTCGGTTAGTTATTAAGACCATTATACTCTTCCCCAATAATGTAGGTCAAAAATAAAGATGGAACTTGGAGACTGTGCTGTGATTACAGAGGTTGGAAGTCTATCCCCTACCATGGATGTTGTATACAGGCTGGCAAAGTGCCCTCATAGTGGTTTTTATTGGCCAAAATTAACCCCTGGACAACTTTTGACACCTGGGAAAAACAAACCCAACTGGGTACCTGCTGCTGTTCCTCCACCCAATGAAACACTCTACCTAACTGTAGGATGGAAGAAGTAACACAACATTTTGGAACCCATAGTCTACCCAGATTCTAGGAAGGTTCCACCACCTAGTGGTGTAATCATGCTTGATGGGGCTATCCCATCATCCCAATATACACAGTCGAGTCCCATTATTATGACCACCAGCTAATATCCAGAGTAACAGGCGTGTGCAGCACGGACAGCAGTAGACGGGCTGGGAGTGACTCAATAAGGTGCTGGTTGGTTGTCTTTGGTATCTGGCACCATGCTGACTGCAGAGTATCCCACATTTGCTGGAGGGTGCGTGGGGGAGGGTCCTTAGAGCGAACAAGACGATTGAGGTCCCACAGATGCTCAATTGGGTTGAATTCTGGTGAATAAGGGGGTCAGGGAAGTACTTGGAAGTCTTGGTCGGGCTCTTCCAACCACTGTCGGACATTTCTAGCCGTGTGACATGTCGCATTGTCTCGCTGGAAGATTCCATCTGCCCCAGGGAAGACAATCATCATGTGTGGGAGGACGCGATCTGCAACGATCGATTTATACCCAAATCGGTTCAGAGCCTTCCACATGGATGAGTGGCCCAGAGAATGCCATGAAAAATTCCATAACGCAGCCGCCACCCGCTCGTGTTCTTCCAGCAATGGCTGCCGGGTGTTTGTTCTCTGATGTTTCTCGCCTGACACGCCAACATCCATCCGTTCCATGAAGCATAAAATGTAACTCATCGGAGAAGCCTTTGCCAATCATCAGTGGTCCAATTCCGATACTGCCGCGCAATTGAAGCCTTTTTTTCCACTGCACCCTTGTTACATAGGAGCAGTGACCATCCGTCTGCTTTGGAGTCCCATACACAGTAGGTTCGCTGAACTGTTGTATTACACACACGTCTGGTAGCCCCCTGGTTGATTTTCACGGTGAGCTGCTCCACTGTAGCGTGTCGTTCGCCCCTCGCACACCTTTGTAGCCGATGTTCAACTCTAAAATCAATGGCACGTGGTGTACCACAGCTTCCACGTCAGTTATTCCCAATGATGCCATTAGTCCACTCACGATACACTGTCACCACAGCAGCACGCGAACCGTTCACAAACTGCGCTATGTGAGAAATACTTCTACATAACATATCTTTACTAGATATGGGGGTATTTGAAGTCATTGATGGTTAGGTGAAGGGTCCAGGTGCAATTGGAGCTTCTGCCTTTACCCTTAGCTATGGTTGGCCATAATGTTCACCTCCTGCTTGTTAGGTCATTAAAGGGGTTGTCCGATTAGGACAAACCACACTTTCTCTTGACAATTTCCCCAATGGTAAGTTGATCTCTGGGGAAGCTGCCGGCAACTCTGCAGGACTGATGTAGTATTATATGGTTCCCATTGAATTCAGTGGGCAACCATGTAAAACATGATTATGGCAAATCTACTCTTTTCCATGGTTTTACACTCTAGCTAATGGAGGAGGGTCAGTCTGTGACCTCCACAAACCCAAATACGGCATTTGGACAGCGGTAATCAAGAGTTTTAATGCGGAAATCCAACTAAAAGTCCTGTTCTGACTTGTCACATAGACATATTGGAAGAAAATATTAATTGAGGTGGTTGATGAGTTGGGATCCCCCGAAAACCAAGAGGTTGTGTTACTATATAGAGAACCTAAACCCATTAACACTGATTTTGACACACACAATACACTCCATGTAGCTTGTCTAAGCGCCATGTTGGAGGACTATTTTTGGTGCCATCCCTTTAACATTAAGTCAGTCCATTTCGCAGCATTGTATACGATTACCTACTTTCTGAAGAAAGACGTAACCTGTAACCGGAAAGCTGATAAGGATCTGGAATGATTTCAGACCGAGGAATGCTAATTTTATGTTCCTGGTCGAGAGGTCTTAGTGACTTGTCCGCCATATTCCTGCACACTAATGTTGACTTAATCTCTGAGTCTGGAGCTTCACTGCAGTATTATTACAATTAGCATTAAAATATGTAACCCGAGCAGAGGTCTGATGAGCATCGATGAGGAACACGAGAATCATATATATAATAGGTAAATATATATTAACATATATTTGTATAAAGAATGGGTGGGTGCAGAAGATTGGGGGGGGGGCGGGGGTCATTGCATGATATGGATTTGAGTTTAAAGAAAACCTCCCGACCATAAATTCTACATCACAGCCCTTAATTCACCCTCTTCCGTTATGATGTCACATTTTTGCTATTAACCCCATAAGCTATGACCCTTTTGTAAGTTCACAGTTCTCAAGCAGGGTCATCTGGATTGGGCGTACCTTTCATTTTAGAGATGCGGACCAGCAACGCAAACTTGACAAGATGTCAGGGCTCCTAAGAGGGTTACCCCTGACATAAGCCAATACTATCTTATAAAATTGAACATGGGTTCGTAACGTTTCTTCCCATCTTAATATATTATCTTAAAGATGCAGCTAGCCCTGGAAACCCCATCGACCAGACTGGATCATAGGAGAGAAAATTGCCCGCATCCTCCACCATCTACGACCTCAACCACCCCATCTTCACCATGCTTGGTGGCATCCAGAGCCAGGGGTAGATATGTTGGCTGCTGATTTAGACACTCTTCTTATTGGGCATTGCATAATGGTAATATTTAGGTCTTACCACTCAAGGATATATATGCATAGCATATAGCGATGGTCTCCAACCTGTGGGCATCTAGCTGTTGCAAAACTGCAACTCCCAATATGCCCTTGGGCTTTATGGTAGTTGTAGTTTTGCAAACAACTCGATGGTCACAGGTTGGACACTACTGCCATAGAAGAATCCCATAAGAAGGGATGACCCAACACAGTCAAAACCTACCCCCCGCACCCACGACACACCACATGCCCCATTGTATACAACAACCCCCAAACCCAAAAATTTTTAAAATGCATAACAGAGCAAAAATCATGGATCTATATCGTGCCATCATTGTTCACTGTTTCACTTTCTGCTGTTTATTAATAAAAGAAGAGAAAAAAAACGGAGTCCAATCATCAGTAATTTCCACAGAGTGCTTAACGATCTTAATTAACAGCCTTAGCAATCCATTTCCCTCATTAGTGTTGCAGGGCTGACTATACCTTGAGACAGTCCTGCTAACATTCTCGATGACATTAACCTGTTCAATCCATGCGGGAGACGGCGACTCCGGAGATGTTTATCACAATCCCTTTTTTGCCGACACGTCACCATGGTTACAATCATTGACAATAATAAAAAAAAATCTAATAATGTATCGCTAAACCCTTCATAGCGTATTCATCTGTCAGCCACGTTAATGGGAGATGAACCTTGGCCCTCGAGGACGGCACTATTCAAATACACACTAAGAAAATAATTGTATATGTCATTCAGATGGAGCTTGTTATTTGCCTAATACGATCCATAAGAGTGGAGCGCAGTTCAACGCTCATTGTAGAATAACTTGGCCTTATCAGATCGGCAATTTACAGGCTACTGGGAGTATTCAATATCTAGGGGCCGTGGATAAAAGGAGCCTTTATAATTATGGTGGAAGCCAAGTAGACCCGTTGAACCTCCCGGAGGTGCTATATAGTAATATTGTTGGATATTCTCTAGCCAATCATAGACTTTACCCGTCTCACCTCATCTCACCTCTGTCAGTGCCATTGGAGGGATGATTAATTATCATTTAGACATGACGGGGGAGTGGGACGATGTGTTTTACCGCCACGTAGACGTTTATTACTGTTTATTTTCACCATTGATGATTTTCTTCTGGGGGCGTTGTATAATTAGTCCGGGGGGATATACGTAGTATGAACTTCTCACAGAATATTTGCATTGAAGAAAAACTAAGCAACAATTTTATCAGATTTTCTATTGCCTGGTTTAAAGGGAACCTGTCCCTAGATTTGGGGCACTAAACCACCACCATGTTGTTATACCGACAGGTTTAGCTAAACATGCCCCTCTCAAAACTGTATGTTGTAGCATTTAGTCTAAAAAGAAGTTATAATACATCGTGCACTGAATGTTAGGGAACGGAGAAGAGTCCGGGTGTAGTGGCCGCGGCTTCATCTGAGCACTGAGCATGTGCAGGAAGCCGTTGCACTCATCTCAAGACTCTTCTCTGGTAATTTACATTCAGCGCACGCTGTATAATAACTTATTTATTAAGACTAAATGCTAAAACTGACACTTTTGAAAGGGGCATGTTTAGGATGCTGATCCCCAGCAGTGAAACGACATGCTAATGGTTAAGTGCCCTAAAATCTAGTGACAAGTTCACTTTAACTAAAAATCGCTCAATGTTGCCTAAAGTGTGAGGAACAACTGGTCAACTGGGCAACTTATGGGTATTAATCTCAATTTAGGTCTTTGATTGTAATTTATGTACACGGCCTTAAAAGCCACTTCTATTGGTTTCCAGGAGAACTAAAGTTGGACAGATAGACGGATCCCGGCACCTCCAATTCTCTCATAAAGATGGTAAAGCTCAACAAAGAATCCCAAGCTTTTCATGCTTAAATGGCTGGTAGTCTCCCACTAAATGATATCACCATGCCTGGTGAAGATGTCCTTAATGCTCACTAGCCAAGACAAAAAATTTAGCCCCTATGGAGTATTATACTGTTCTCTGTAAATGATAATATAACTACTATAATACTGCCCCTATATACAAGAATATAACTACTAACATACTGCTCCTATGTACAAGACTATAACTACTATAATACTGCTCCTATATACAAGAATATAACTACTATAATACTGCCCCTATATACAAGAATATAACTACTATAATACTGCCTCCTATATACAAGAATATAACTACTATAATACTATCCCCTATATACAAGAATATAACTACTATAATACTGCCCCTATATACAAGAATATAACTACTATAATACTGCCTCTATATACAAGACTATAACTACTATAATACTGCCCCTATATACAAGAATATAACTACTATAATACTGCCTCTATATACAAGAATATAACTACTATAATACTGCTCCTATATACAAGAATATAACTACTATAATACTGCCCCCTATATACAAGAATATAACTATTATAATACTGCCCCTTATATACAAGAATATAACTACTATAATACTGCCCCCTATATACAAGAATATAACTACTATAATACTGCCCCCTATATACAAGAATATAAGTACTATAATACTGCCCCTATATACAAGAATATAACTACTATAATACTACCCCTATATACAAGAATATAACTACTATAATACTGCCCCCTATATACAAGAATATAACTACTATAATACTGCCTCCTATATACAAGAATATAACTACTATAATACTGCCCCTATATACAAGAATATAACTACTATAATACTGCCCCTATATACAAGAATATAACTACTATAATACTGCTCCTATATACAAGAATATAACTACTATAATACTGCCCCTATATACAAGAATATAACTACTATAATACTGTCCCCTATATACAAGAATATAACTACTATAATACTGCCCCCTATATACAAGAATATAACTACTATAATACTCCCCCTATATACAAGAATATGACTACTATAATACTGCCCCCTATGTACAAGAATATAACAACTATAATACTGCCCCCTATATACAAGAATATAAGTACTATAATACTGCCCCTATATACAAGAATATAGCTACTATAATACTACCCCTATATACAAGAATATAACTACTATAATACTGCCCCTATATACAAGAATATAACTACTATAATACTGCCTCTATATACAAGAATATAACTACTATAATACTGCCCCTATATACAAGAATATAACTACTATAATACTGCTCCCTATATACAAGAATATAACTACTATAATACTGCCCCTATATACAAGAATATAACTACTATAATACTGCCCCTATATACAAGAATATAACTACTATAATACTGTTCCCTATGTACAAGAATATAACTACTATAATACTGCCACTATATACAAGAATATAACTACAATATTACTGCCCCCTATATACAAGAATATAACTACTATACTACTGACCCCTATATACAAGAATATAACTACTATAATACTGACCCCTATGTACAAGAATATAACTACTATAATACTGCCCCCTATATACAAGAATATAACTACTATAATACTGCCCCTATATACAAGAATATAACTACTATAATACTGCCTCCTATATACAGGAATATAACTACTATAATACTGCCCCTATATACAGGAATATATCTACTATAATACTGCTCCTATATACAAGAATATAACGACTATAATACTGCTCCTATATACAAGACTATAACTACTATAATACTGCCCCCTATATACAAGAATATAACTACTATAATACTGCTCCCTATATACAAGAATATAACTACTATAATACTGCCCCTATATACAAGAATATAACTACTATAATACTGCCCCTTATATACAAGAATATAACTACTATAATACTGCTCCTATATACAAGAATATAACTACTATAATACTGCCCCCTATATACAAGAATATAACTACTATAATACTGTCCCTATATACAAGAATATAACTACTATAATACTGTCCCCTATATACAAGAATATAACTACTATAATACTGTCCCTATATACAAGAATATAACTACTATAATACTGTCCCCTATATACAAGAATATAACTACTATAGTACTGCCCCCTATATACAGGAATATAACTATTATAATACTGCCCCTATATACAAGAATATAACTACTATAATACTGCCCCCTATATACAAGAATATAACTACTATAATACTGCCCCCTATATACAAGAATATAACTACTATAATACTGCACTCTATATACAAGAATATAACTACTATAATATGGTCCCCGATTTACAAGAATATAACTACTATAATACTGCCCCCTATATACAAGAATATAACTACTATAATACTGCTCCTATATACAAGAATATAACTACTATAATACTGCTCCTATATACAAGAATATAACTACTATAATACTGCCCCTTATATACAAGAATATAACTACTATAATACTGCCCCCTATATACAAGAATATAACTACTATAATACTGCCCCCTATATACAAGAATATAACTACTATAATACTGCCCCTATATACAAGAATATAACTACTATAATACTGCACTCTATATACAAGAATATAACTACTATAATACAGCCTCTATATACAAGAATATAACTACTATAATACTGCCCGTATATACAAGAATATAACTACTATAATACTGCCCCTATATACAAGAATATAACTACTATAATACTGCCCCCTATATACAAGAATATAACTACTATAATACTGCCCCTATATACAAGAATATAACTACTATAATACTGCCCCTATATGCAAGAATATAACTACTATAATACTGCCCCTATATACAAGAATATAACTACTATAATACTGCTTCTATATACAAAAATATAACTACTATAATACTGCCCCCTATATACAAGAATATAACTACTATAATACTGCCCCCTATATACAAGAATATAACTACTATAATACTACCTCTATATACAAGAATATAACTACTATAATACTGTCCCCGATTTACAAGAATATAAATACTACAACCCTGTCCCTTATACAGAAAAAATACGAATCTACTGCAATAGGATTGAAGAAATATTTGGACATGTAATCAGACTTGTGTAGAAAAGATTTTTGATCTCAAAATAAAGTTTGTGTGTCCGAACATCAGACAAAGTATTGATCGTGTAGCCGGTGTTGATATGTAACATGTAATGCTTCTTCGGTTCCCTTCGCTCTCTATTATGATCGGTGATGTCTCTGTATTGCATAACAACATTATATCTGTCCATCGGGTCGTTCAATATATATAGTTCAATGGGGTTTTGCTCAGTGGAGAAATTCCCTGGCAGTCACGGAGCAGTGATCTCTTTTTATCAGACTCCTCCATTTCCATCAGCTCTAACAATATAAGAAATAACGATTCAATGTATTGAACTTTTCCTTGTTTCTTTGGGATTTCTAAGAACTTGTTGGGATTTGCAGAGCTCTGTTCTTGTGTTGTTATCAGCCAGGAGTTCTTGTTAGTCTTAGAAAATTGCTTTACTTGCAGATCACCCGACATATCCATAGGGGAAACGTGAATCCTCTGAAGTGTCAGACAATAACGATTGCTGCAGTACTATAAAAATATAGCGAATAAAGAGAACCCAACTCTAACCTGACGTGTATAGGATGCATTGTGATTTGTGTGAATGTAATTACTTTAATGTTTTATTATTTTTAATCATTAGGAATGTGATTTAGATTTATTATTGCTGCTCTGATGTCACTTCAGTCGACATAACTGCTTTGGACAAGGGGCAGATTGAGGGGTTGGGCATTTGGGTAAGGCAGCAGGACCCAAAAGGCTGTAGCTAAAAGTCATAATGCAAAGTTATACTGAAATAAAGTGTTAAAATTAGTTCCCATTTAGAGGCAGGACTAGTGTTACGATTTGGATCGACATCCAAACATAAAAGACATAAAGTACCGCTATACTGTACACATAAATAATACCGCTATGCCAGACCCCACAATAAATTTAGAGTTTAAATCACACCCCAAAATTAGTTCAGACACTAGAACAGACCCCTGAATAAATCCAGACCTGAAACCAGACTCCAAAATTAATTCATGCCGGACCCCTTAATAAATATCAAATCCCCAAACCCCTAAAGTAATTCAGACCCCAGATCAGACAAAAAAAAAAAAATCAGACCTTAGACCAGACCATATAATTATGCTGCGTTCCCCTCCTTATTCTGTGCCCTGATAGCCCCTCCTAGCTACGCCCCTGCAGAAGATGTGGTTAAATGGGAATCTTGTTTAAATCTGTAAGTGGAGATGACTTTCTTCTTGCGATGATGGTCCTATCTTAAGCCACCAATAGAGAGGATTACGTCGTTTGCATAGTGTTAGGAAACGTCCGTCACTTTTAGGTTGTCACGACTATTAGCCAAGCTTCTGGGTGGCCCTGGTTTGAAATGCAAAGCCAATCTGCTTTCTCTGTCTGCAACCTATCACGGCCAAGGGTGGAGTATTTCATTCTGTTCAGTTTTTTGTTTGTTGCTTGTGATTTTCTTGTGAATACATGTGTCTGATCAAGCTCCTGGTTACACCCTGAATTACCTTGGTTACTTGTACTCTTTGAATTGGAGTTTGGATTTGTCTTTGGATTCACCCTCTGCTCACTGAGTTGGACATTCTGCTCTCGGCTGGTTTCGAGCTCTACAACTTCTAGTATTCTTCTGTTTTACGATTTGAACTTTTATTCTCTCCTGACTTGAACTCTGCTTATTTATTACCCCTCTGGCTTTCTGGTTATCCGTTCTGGTATTGCCTGCAAGTGCACCTCCTGTCCAACACCTTATTCTGTAACAGCAACCTGGCTTCTATGCGGCCAAATCCAACCTGCCTTGCGGCGGGCTCTGGTGAAGACCATAGAGTAGCCTTAGCGCTTGATCCAGTCTCCAGCTGCATTTGGGGAATTTCTCGTATAGCAATTCCACAAACTTTCACTCTGGGGAATTGCTCCAGTAGTGGTGGATCTTTATTTGAAGCTGCCAATGGAGTGGATCACTTTTTACTCATAGTTGAAGGACCCAGAAGAGGATCCCTTTCTGAACCTGCCACTTGAGTGTATTAGTACCCCCTTGGAAATAATGGAGCATTATTGGAGCAGATAACTTAGTCTACACAGATTATAGTTCTGAGATACATCACTGTCTGGCTGTCAGCGGAGTGGATTACCAGCCTCTTCGAGATGATGGATATATTGGTGGATCGATTGGAACTGGATGAATCCAGAAGTAAATCCCTGTCTGGATGGATCAGATACATTTTTTATTTGAGCTTTTGCTGCAGTTATTGACATTGAGCTTAAATCATGAATCCTCAGCTATGATCCTAAAGACCTTTCAGTCTATTTCTGCAATAATCTATTGGATTGCACTGAGGAATACACCAAAGCTGGCCATAGATGTAATGGTGCGACCACACAAAAGAATAGTTACGTCTAAATAATTGGGATAAATCTGTAAAAAAAACATTATTGACAATCATTAGGGTTTCATTGTGAGGGTATGTTCACACACACTATTTACGGACGTAATTCGGGCGTTTTAGCCCCGAATTACGTCCGAAAATGTGCCTCAATAGCGTCGGCAAACATCTGCCCATTCATTTGAATGGGTCTTATGATGTTCTGTTCAGACGGTCATTTTTTTTACGCCCCGCTGTCAAAAGGCGGGGCGTAAAAATGACGCCCGCGTCAAAGAAGTGTCATGTCACTTCTTCAGACGTAAATGGAGCCGTTTTCCATGGACTCCATTGAAAACCAGCTCCAGTTACGTCCGTATTGGAAGCGGCGATCAAACGCCTGCACATGCCGTTACGGCTGAAATGACGGGGCTGTTTTCTCCTGAAAACAGCCCCGTAATTTCGGCCGTTACGGACGCTGTAGTGTGAACATACCCTTACAGAAATATCCATTGATTTCAACGGGTCTCGGGTAATGCTTAATTTTATGGTTTGGGAGATTTGGGATGACACCAGAATATCCTGGAGAAGCTCATATTTAAACATGCAAACTTTAGGGTATGTTCAGACATGGCAGAATTTTTCTGCTGCAAATGTTGCTGCAGATTCGTTGCAATTACGCAAAGAATCTGCAGCAACATTTGCATATTTGACAGGTAATTCAGATGTTGCGGCTATCACAGCGGACCTGCCGCAGATTTCAGCCTTTGCATTGCTTCTCCGCAACATAGTGAGCATGCGGAGTGGAAATTCTGCGCCGCAGCCTAAATTCCGCACAGTTATTTTCCGCAACGTCTGAACCTAAAAATGTATGGAAGCCAATAAAAAAAAAAACGGCTGCTGCAGATTTCCACCGCAGACTGTACGCAGCGGAATTCAACACCAATTCCGCCACGTCTGAATGTGCCCTTATGGGGACAGCAACCACCGAGGTGAGCTGGGGAAAAAGCAAAGATGGTGGACGTGGATTGAGGTCAGTAGGGAAGGGGGCATTTTCAGATAAAGGATAACTAAACGTTTGACAAACTTTTGACGTCAGAAGTTTTGATTGGTGGGGGTCCAAGCACTGAGACCCCCACCAATCGTTAAAGCGAAGCGGCAGAAACGCTCGTGTGAGCGCTCAGCCGCTTTGTTTCTGTTCAGCTTTTTCTGGAAAGCTGATGTATCGGAGCAAGGGCTCATAGACTTTCTATTGAGTCCGTACTTTGATACATTGGCTTTCCGGAAAGATCCGAACAAACATGAAGCGGCTGAGCGCTCACATGGGCGCTTCTACCGCTTCCTTTTAGCGATTGGTGGGGGTCTCAGTGCTCGGACCCCCACCAATCAAAACTTCTGACATGTCACTATGACATGTGAGAAGTTTGTCAAACGTTTAGGAGGTGACTTATATTTTCTCCGTAGGATCAATTTTATTTTTGCTAAATATATATTTATTTTTTAAACTAAGAAACGTAGTATTTGGATGTTGAGTTTGACCATTGTCTAGAGATAGAACGTAGCCTTGCAGGGTGCGGACGGTTCTCTACTTGACTATCTATACATCCATTTTGCCAACCAATTAATTTTTATAGACGCCGTATTGTGCGGCTTGTGCCCTGCACCACCACTTTAACCGATTCCACGCAAATGTTGTCTCTGCGCAGTCAAACCGAAAGAATGCACAATGATACCTTGTAACAATATGTTCTCCCGATCCGTCCATAGATTTACATGCGGCACAATGCAGTGAAATGAAACCTACTGCTTCCTAATCCACGTTTGTTTTGGTATCAGTTCTGAACCGTTATTATCTGGGCCCACAGCTGCTGTACCCCATTCTCCCGATAATTGCTCCGATCACAACTCATAATAGATACATAAAACATGAATTTCATTCTGCATGGTTTTTAAATAACGCTTGAATAATAAGCAGCAATATGCCCTGTTAGCTGTAATGTTGGTGAATGAGCAACGGGGAATAGACTCACTGGCATAATGAGTCCTGCGAAAGGCTCGATGCTGATTATGTGCAAATATGCAGCTTCCAAATGATACAAGAAAATGCTTTACTTTAGCTGACGACGCAGTGACATTGTATCACACGGAGAAAAGAGGGTTTATGTTAAACTGGCACTGAAGGAAAAGTTACACGGAAGGCAGGGAAGAGATATACCGTCTTCTAAAGAAGAGAAATACAGGAACCAGATGATGTTAGAAACTTCTGGGACCAATCAGTAGTGTTATGCTAAAGTTGCAGGTTGGCGCATTCTGTGAAACACCGTCCAGCATGTGCCAGATCTCAGGTTACGTTCGCTAAACCATGACAGGAGTCAAGAAATGCCGTGGTCCTCTGGCTATACTCATTACAACTAGCTATAATGTATATGGAGGGGCAGTGTTGGTGCATTGGAGCCGACTATGTCGAAAGTTGTTGACTTTGACATGGTCGTATATGGTGATATGATATAAACAGCTTTCTTCTAGATACATCACCACTGTCCATGGGCTGTGTCTGTTATTCACTTGAATGGATCTGAGTTGCAATACCAGACACAGCCTATGGATAAGAGTGGCGCTGTTTTTGGAAGAAAGCAGCCATGTTTTTCTAATCTGATATATCTCATTCAAGGGGTTAAAAATGACTTCTCTTACAAACAATATGTTGGTTATTATGTTGTCCTCAGCGATCCTCCGCACACATCTGTCGTCTTTGCTAGAAAACTATGACCAGCTGAGATTGCAGCACATGTGATCCCACCCATACCTGCACTAATGTAGCCCCGTATTATGCACATTAAGGATTAATGGGATAAGAACAGGTGGATTTTCATAGCTCATAGATTAGCAGATAAATTGCACAGATTTTCATTTAGCACAAATGACCATGCCCGGCTCCAGCACATGTCTTTACTACCCCCGAACCCAACAGACAGCGTGAGCTGTGACAGGAGCCCAGCGCCAGACATTAAACACGGCGAAATTACGATTAATCACAAAACAAGACACTGAACGGCATTCGATGAAATCCTTTGTTCTGCTGTCTTGGGTATTTAATGGAACAGTCAGAATAATATCTGCAGAAATTTCCTGAAGATTCACCTGGGCGTCCGCTATTCATTGTCTTGCAGAAATTGTCTTAAAATGCAAATCACTCCTATAGATGTGCACTAAACATAGAGCAGTGTTATGCCCGCGGTCGCTGACCATGTGCATGTCCCACTTACCAGCAGCCGCGGCCGCAGGACTTTGTCTTCATGCCGGCGTCTCACTCCTCAGAGGCGCCTACACACACGGCTGCAGCTCTTCCCTGTCTCCCCGTAGGGTGCGCGCGCGCTCACTCCCGGTCTTAAATGGCCAGCGAACCTGTCTAAAGTTTCCCAACCAACCTCGTGACACCCTGGACTTTAAAAAGGGCTCTGCCCTTCCTCTCCTTGCCTGAGCGTTATTTGTATTCCTGTGTTCATCTATGCAAATGCTCCCTTAGTTGTATCCTGCTCCCAGTGTTCCCATATCCTGTTGCTGTGTTTGTTCCTGAGCCTAAGCCTATTGTTAGAGTCATGTGTGCCTCATCTGCCACGTCTGGTGTCATCTGCCACGGTTACTGTCATCTGCTACGCCAAGCATCATCTGTGCCAAGTGTCTGTTTCACCACGTTTCTGCTACTCCGAGTACAGAGCGGCCTAGTGGATCCACATACCCGTGACAAGCAGCCAGAAATGTTCTAAGTAACCTACAGATTTTGGGTCTTTCCTTCTGCTGGTTTATGTATATATATCGTGCCCGTAAATCTCTTTTCATGACTTTTGAGTTCGGCTCTTTCTCCCCTCTCACAGCACACAGTCTCACATACACACTGAGTGGGAGTTACTGCAGCTGCATCCCCCTCCTCCCTCTCCTCCTCACTGTCTTTTACACTAGACCGATGTTTTAGTGACTGAGAAGGTTTATAAACATTTACATATCCAGCAGGCAGGAAAAAGGGGGACTATAGGCTGCTGGACAGTGAGGAAGATTCATGTTGAATTTTGGAGGTCCAATGGTCATGGTAAAATCACTGGCTATCATGACCATCATATGACCTCAAAATTTTACTATAAAGAATTCTGACATGGTTATAATTATTGGAATCTCCAAAACAACATTATCTGACATAATTACAATGCTTGTGATTATCACAAAGCACTTGTAACTTTTCCCCCATGGAAATGTTGATGGGGTGCAACGGTCGTGATAACTTTTTTATTTTATTGTGATATTCATGCAAAGAAAAGTACATGTGGAGCTCTACACTGCAGGTTTTGGGTGCCATATTTTCAGACTTGAGTGCATAATGTCAGACGGGTGATACATAAGCCCCACTGTTCTTATCCTTAGTGGTGCTATTAACTTCATCTCACAGTACATGAGGATACAATATTAAAGGAACTAATGTGAAAACTTAATTTCCAACATTGCGAAGACATTTGTTTTAGTATGTGATAGTTGCACTACGGGACTTAGAAAAGTTTCCCAACACTTAAGAAAGAAGAAGAAAGTTTAACTTGTTTCCCTTCGACTGTGTGTGTGTTCCATTACAGCAGCTCCTATCTGGCTGCTCTCTGTGGTGCTGAAACGCGCTCATTATTTTAACTCCTCTTCCAGTATACATCTTTTTTCATTAAAAGCAGTGATCTTTCCTTACTTTGAACTATTTTCTTCTTTACTTAATGCTTCTTGTTAGTTGTGAAATATTTAAAGGGAGGACAAGCTGCAAAAACTGGGCTTAATTAACTTAAAAAAATAGTTTAAGGATTTTTTTTCCTCCCGCTATCTTTTTCTTTGAAGTGCACAGTTGCAACCCTCTGATTTTTTTTTCCCTTTTTTTAAATCACTAAAGGAGGGTGAAAGAAAAAGCCATTATTTTTGCAGCTGTTTAGAGTTTGTTTACTGTTGTTTACTATTAAACGGAGCAGCCATCATTAGGAAAACATGTCTTCAAAGAGAAAGTTAAGTAAACTGCGCAGCTCTTTACAAGTTTTGCATCAAATCATATATGTTTAGGAATTTTCTAGATTTGAGTTAGAACCTTGTTTATTCAGGGTTGAATATTTATTAATTAACAGAATTCCAAATAAGGTGCTGGGTGCTATAGATAATTATTTCTCCTCCGATCTGCTAGGGCTTTTATAGCTAAAAGTATAGTTATAACAATGTACAAGAATATAACTATTAGAATATTGTCCCTATATACAAGAATATAACTACTATAATACTGCCCCCTATATACAAGAATATAACTACTATAATACTGCCCCCTATATACAAGAATATAACTACTATAATACTGTCCCCTATATAGAAGAATATAACTATTATAATACTGCCCCCTATATACAAGAATATAACTACTATAATACTGCCCCCTGTATACAAGAATATAACTACTATAATACTGCCCCCTATATACAAGAATATAACTACTATAATACTGCCCCCTATATACAAGAATATAACTACTATAATACTGCCCCTATATACAAGAATATAACTACTATAATACCGGCCCACTATACAAGAATATAACTACTATAATACTGCCCCCTATATACAAGAATATAACTACTATAATACTGCCCCCTATATACAAGAATATAACTACTATAGTACTGCCCCTATATACAAGAATATAACTACTATAATACCGGCCCACTATACAAGAATATAACTACTATAATACTGCCCCCTATATACAAGAATATAACTACTATAATACTGCCCCCTATATACAAGAATATAACTACTATAATACTACCCCTATATACAAGAATATAACTACTATAATACTGCCCCCTATATACAAGAATATAACTACTATAATACTACCCCTATATACAAGAATATAACTACTATAATACTGCCCCCTATATACAAGAATATAACTACTATAATACTACCCCTATATACAAGAACATAACTACTATAATACTGCCCCCTATGTACAAGAATATAATTACTATAATACTGCCCCTATATACAAGAATATAAGTACTATAATACTGCCCCTATATACAAGAATATAACTACTATAATACTGCCCCCTATGTACAAGAATATAATTACTATAATACTGCCTCTCATATACAAGAATATATCTACTATAATACTGCCCCCTATATACAAGAATAGAACTACTATAATACTGCCCCCTATATACAAGAATAGAACTACTATAAGGGCATGCCCCCACGTGGCGGATTTCCTCCGCAACTGTCCGCATCAATGCCGCACAGAATCTGCGTTGCAGATTCTGCTGCGGATCTGCCCAAAATGTGCAGTAAATTGATGCGGACTAGCTGCTGCGGACTGCAGTAAAAGTACTTCCCTTCTCCCTATCAGTGCAGGATAGAGAGAAGGGACAGCACTTTCCCTTGTGAAAGTCAAAGAAATTCATACTTACCGGCCGTTGTCTTGGTGATGTGTCCCTCCTTCGGCATCCAGCCCGACCTCCCTGGAAGACGCGGCAGTCCATGTGACCGCTGCAGCCTGTTATTGGCCTGTGATTGGCTGCAGCCGTCACTTAGACTGAAACGTCATCCTGGGAGGCCGGACTGGAGACAGAAGCAGGGAGTTCTCGGTAAGTATGAACTTCAATTTTTTTTACAGGTTGCTGTATATTGGGATCGGTAGTCACTGTCCCGGGTGCAGAAACAGTTACTGCCGATCGCTTAACTCTTTCAGCACCCTGGACAGTGACTATTTACTGACGTCTCCTAGCAACGCTCCCGTCATTACGGGAGCCCCATTGACTTCCTCAGTCTGGCTGTAGACCTAGAAATACATAGGTCCAGCCAGAATGAAGAAATGTCAAGTTAAAAAAGCAAAACGCATCCGCAGCACACATAACATGTGCATGACAGCTGCGGACTTCATTGCGGAAATTAGAATCTCCATTGAAGTCAATGGAGAAATTCCGCCATGAGTCCGCAACCAGTCCGCCACTGCTCCGCAACAGACAGAGCATGCTGCGGACACCAAATTCCGCTCCGCAGCCTATGCTCCGCAGCGGAATTTTACGCATCGTCTAAACGAACACTGCTAAATTAAAGTGGAAGTCAATGGAGAAACGGCTCCGCTGCGGATTAACGCTGCGGAGTGTCCGCAGCGGAATTTAAGTGAAATTCCGCCACGTGTGAACCCAGCCTAATACTACCCCTATATACAAGAATATAAGTACTATAATACTGCCCCCTATGTACAAGAATATAATTACTATAATACTGCCCCTATATACAAGAATATAAGTACTATAATACTGCCTCCCATATACAAGAATATATCTACTATAATACTGCCCCCTATATACAAGAATAGAACTACTATAATACTGCCCCCTATATACAAGAATATAACTACTATAATACTACCCCTATATACAAGAATATAACTACTATAATACTGCCCCTAAATACAAGAATATAACTACTATAATACTGCCCCCTATGTACAAGAATATAACTACTATTATACTGTTCCTATAAACAAAAATATAACTACTATAATACTGTCCCCTATATACAAGAACATAACTACTATAATACTGCCCCTATATACAAGAATATAACTACTATAATACTACCCCTATATACAAGAACATAACTACTATAATACTGCCTCCTATATACAAGAATACAACTACTGTAATACTGCCCCTGATATACAAGAATATAACTACTATAATACTGTTCCTATATACAAGAATATAACTACTATAATACTGCCCCCTGTGTGCAAGAATATAACTACTATAATACTGCCCCCTACATACAAGAATAGAACTACTATAATACTGCCCCCTACATACAAGAATAGAACTACTATAATACTGCCCCTATATTCAAGAATATAACTACTATAATACTGCCCTTATATACAAGAATATAACTACTATAATACTGCCCCTATATACAAGAATATAACTACTATAATACTGCTCCCTATATACAAGAATATAACTACTATAATACTGCCATCTATATACAAGAATATAACTACTATAATACTGCCTCCTATAAACAAGAATATAACTACTATAATACTGACCCTATATACAAAAATATAACTACTATAATACTGCCCCTATATACAAGAATAGAACTACTATAATACTGCCCCCTATATACAAGAATAGAACTACTATAATACTGCCCCTATATTCAAGAATATAACTACTATAATACTGCCCTTATATACAAGAATATAACTACTATAATACTGCCCTTATATACAAGAATATAACTACTATAATACTGCTCCCTATATACAAGAATATAACTACTATAATACTGCCATCTATATACAAGAATATAACTACTATAATACTGCCTCCTATAAACAAGAATATAACTACTATAATACTGACCCTATATACAAAAATATAACTACTATAATACTTCCCCTATATACAAGAATATAACCACTATAATACTGCCCCCTATATACAAGAATAGAACTACTATAATACTGCCCCCTATATACAAGAATAGAACTACTATAATACTGCGCCCTATATACAAGAATAGAACTACTATAATACTGACCCCTATATACAAGAATATAAATACTATAATACTGCCCCTATATACAAGAACATAACCACTATAATACTACCCCGATATACAAGAATATAACCACTATAATACTGCTCCTATATACAAGAATATAACTACTATAATACTGCCCCTATATACAAGAACATAACCACTATAATACTGCCCCCTATATACAATAATATAACTACTATAATACTGCCCCCTATATACAATAATATAACTACTATAACACTGCTCCTATGTACAAGAATATAACTACTATAATACTGCCCCCTATATACAAGAATAAAACTACTATAATACTGCCACCTAGATACAAGAATATAACTACTATAATACTGCCCCTATATACAAGAATATAACTACTATAATACTGCTCCCATATACAAGAATATAACTACTATAATACTGCCCCTATATACAAGAATATAACTACTATAATACTGCCCCCTATATACAAGAATATAACTACTATAATACTGCCCCTATATACAAGAATATAACTACTATAATACTGCCCCTATATATAAGAATATAACTACTATAATACTGCTCCCTATATACAAGAATATAACTACTATAATACTGCCCCCTATATACAAGAATATAACTACTATAATACTGCTCCCAATATACAAGAATATAACTACTATAATACTGCTCCCTATATACAAGAATATAACCACTATAATACGGCTCCTATATACAAGAATATAACTACTATAATAATGCTCCTATGTACAAGAATATAACTACTATAATACTGCCCCTATATACAAGAATATAACTACTATAATACTGCCTCCTATATACAAGTATATAACTACTATAATACTGCTCCTATGTACAAGAATATAACTACTATAATACTGCCCCTATATAGAAGAATATAACTACTATAATACTGCCTCCTATATACAAGTATATAACTACTATAATACTGCTCCTATGTACAAGAATATAACTACTATAATACTGCCCCTATATAGAAGAATATAACTACTATAATACTGCCCCTATATAGAAGAATATAACTACTATAATACTGCACCCTATATTCAAGAATATAACTACTATAATACTGCCCCTATATACAAGAATATAACTATTATAATACTGCCTCCTATATACAAGAATATAACTACTATAATACTGCCCCATATATACAAGAATATAACTAGTATTATACCTCCCTCTATGTACAAGATTTATAACAACTATAATACTGCTCCTATATACAAGAATATAACTACTATAATACTGCCCCTATATACAAGAATATAACTACTATAATACTGCTCCTATATACAAGAATATAACTACTATAATACTGCCCCCTATATACAAGAATATAACTACTATAATACTGCTCCTATATACAAGAATATAACTACTATTATACCGCCCTCTATGTACAAGATTTATAACAACTATAGTACTGCCTCTATTTAAGGGAGGGGCAGGGTGAACCCTCTAGTTTTTGGGGTCCTGCTACTCCTATAGCTATACTACTGCCTATGTGGTCTAGGACTTGGTCACAGAGTGGAATGTGGTGGTAACATTGTAACATTACCTCATTCTGGACTTCCGCCACATGTGATCTCAGGTCCACCATAGACTGGTAATTCCAAAAGCCATGTACTCATCACAAGAGACTAGAAGTCAAGTTGACCTGAAGTTCAGGGTAACATTATTGATCTCCTATGAAATTGCTTAGGGTTAGGACTGAGCCAGTCAATGGAATGTGAAATGATTGTCAGCACTCAACATCGAGCAATATTGGTCTACGTTGCTTTACTTAGGATTATATCAATCCCGTCTTTAATGGGGTCAATGTAACACGGTCAGTGATATTGATACGGCAACAGAGGTGCAACTAAGGCCTCATGCACACAAACGTGCTTTTGCGGCCGCAATTCCCCCAAAAATCCACGGGAGAATTGCGGCCCAATTCATTCCTATGGGGCCATGCAGATGGCCGTGGTTTCCACGGTCCGTGCATGACCCCGGAGCCCGGACAGCAGAAAGAACGGGCAAGCCTTATTACGGCCGTGTTCTGCGGCCCGGGCTCATTGAAAATAATGGCCGCGGCCATGTGCACAGCCCGCGGTTTGTGGGCGGCTCGCGGCTGTCATTCCGTGGCCGGCCGACCCAAAAATCATGGCCGTGCACATGTTCCTGGGCCACACTGCAAAATATGTGAAAGCGACCCCATCTACAACGTGGCATTTATAAAATTGGCGTTGTAGAGGGGTCTCAAGGTCCCATCAGACACTGGTGTCCTGGTGCGACCGCTACCTCTACACCCGTTACAGCTACACCCCGTACTGCCCCTATTCTGTTTCCTAGATTCGATGCTTGTATTGAATTCGTTCCCTTCATGTGGCGCCGAGCCTGCCTGTCCGCTGTCCTTGGCTGCGGTTAGTATGAGGCAGGCTTGATACAATTACCGGGCTGTCGTTTCCCACTCTTGCTTGTCATAAGAAAATGAACTCGGCAACACACAATACATTTCAGGGAATCGCTTCACAAGAGCATTTCATTTTCAAACACATCAACAATTGGCCTTCCAATTACATGTGCATGGTAAAGGTTAAGCTCTGCATCTCGTGTTTGTCGAGGACGCTGCATGGAACAGACCATTGTGGCCATAATTACCAAACCCTCTGCATTAAAAGACTCTGCTGCCCTTGTATTATGTATATTGTATGGATTAAAGAGCAACCCCAGCCACTCTTCATATTGACAACAATGATGCAGTAATTATTTCTAAAGGACACAGTAGAATAGTTTTGTTAACAATTAAAAAGGATTTTTCAGCATCGCTGAATATATTTCCCAATGTCAGGACAGAATATTACAGCTACAGGTCCGAACTCCGACTATCCAAAACAGCTCAAAATAATTTAGATAATAGGAGCAATGAAAAAATGCAGTGGACTCAAAGTTAGGAGTCCGGTGTATTAAAGAGAACAGCGCTCCCTCCGACCATCTTTTCAAAGACCGCACAAATATACAGCAGCCTCTCAGTCACTGCGGAGCAGGACGGGGGAGGTGGGGGATCAGTCTCCTCATAACTATGTGTCTGCTGAATTGTTATACTGCCCCCTATATACAAGAATATAACTACTATAATACTGCCCGCATATACAGAAATATAACTACTATAATACTGCTCCTATATACAAGAATATAACTACTATAATACTGCCCTCCATATACAAGAATATAACTACTATAATACTGCTCCTATATACAAGAATATAACTACTATAATACTGTTCCCTATATACAGGAATATAACTATTATAATACTACCCCTATATACAAGAATATAACTACTATAATACTGCCCCCTATATACAAGAATATAACTACTATAATACTGCCCCCTATACACAAGAATATAACTACTATACTACTGCTCATATATACAAGAATATAACTACTATAATACTGCCCCCTATATACAGGAATATAACTACTATAATACTGCCCCCCTATATACGAGAATATAACTACTATAATACTACCCCCTATATACAAGAATATAACTACTATAATACTGCCCCTATATACAAGAATATAACTACTATAATACTGCTCCTATATACAAGAATATAACTACTATAATACTGCTCCTATATACAAGAATATAACTACTATAATACTGCTCCTATATACAAGAATATAACTACTATAATACTGCCTCCTATATACAAGAATATAACCACTATAATACTGCCCCCTATATACAAGAATATAACTACTATAATACTGCCCCCTATATACAAGAATATATCTACTATAATACTGCTCCTATATACAAGAATATAACTACTTTAATACTGCTCCTATATACAAGAATATAACTACTATAATACTGCTCCTATATACAAGAATATAACTACTATAATACTGCTCCTATATACAAGAATATAACTACTATAATACTGCTCCTATATACAAGAATATAACTACTATAATACTGCCTCCTATATACAAGAATATAACCACTATAATACTGCCCCCTATATACAAGAATATATCTACTATAATACTGCTCTTATATACAAAAATATAACTACTTTAATACTGCTCCTATATACAAGAATATAACTACTATAAGGGCGGGTTCACACATAGCGGAATTTCACTTAAATTCCGCTGCGGACACTCCGCAGCGTTAATCCGCAGCGGAGCCGTTTCTCCATTGACTTTCACTTTAATTTAGCAGTGTTCGTTTACACGATGCGTACAATTCCGCTGCGGAGCATAGGCTGCGGAGCGGAATTTGGTGTCCGCAGCATGCTCTGTCTGTTGCGGAGCAGTGGCGGACTGGTTGCGGACTCATGGCGGAATTTCTCCATTGACTTCAATGGAGAGTCAAAATTCCGCAATGAAGTCCGCAGATCTTATGTGTGCTGCGGAGCGTATTGTTTTTACTACCATGACATTTCTTCATTCTGGCTGGACCTATGTATTTCTAGGTCTACAGCCAGACTGAGGAAGTCAATGGGGCTCCCGTAATGACGGGAGCGTTGCTAGGAGACGTCTGTAAATAGTCACTGTCCAGGGTGCTGAAAGAGTTAAGCGATCGGCAGTAACTGTTTCTGCACCCGGGACAGT
This sequence comes from Rhinoderma darwinii, assembly GCF_050947455.1. Taxonomy (NCBI): domain Eukaryota; kingdom Metazoa; phylum Chordata; class Amphibia; order Anura; family Rhinodermatidae; genus Rhinoderma; species Rhinoderma darwinii. Next base: position 137,543,526 of record NC_134693.1, read on the forward strand.
GACTACCGATCTCAATATACATGTATCTGTAAAAAAAAATATAAGTTCATACTTACCGAGAACTCCCTGCGTCTGTCTACAGTCCGGCCTCCCAGGATGACGTTTCAGTGTAAGTGACGGCTGCAGCCAATCACAGGCCAAGCACAGGCTGCAGCGGTCACATGGACTGGAGCGTCATCCAGGGAGGTCGGGCCGGATGCCGAAAGAGGGACGCGTCACCAAGACAACGGCCGGTAAGTATGAATTTCTTTGACTTTCACTAGGGAAAGTGCTGTCCCTTCTCTCTATCCTGCACTGAATAGGGAGAAGAGAAGCACTTTTCCTGCAGTCCGCAGCGGCCAGTCCGCATCAATTTTCTGCACATTTTGTGCAGATCCGCTGCAGAATCTGCAACGCAGATTCTGTGCGGCATTGATGCGGACAGTTGCGGAGGAATTCCGCCATGTGTGGTCATGCCCTAATACTGCTCCTATATAAAAGACTATAACTACTATAATACTGCTCCTATATACAAGAATATAACTACTATAATACTGTCCCTATATACAAGAATATAACTACTATAATACTGCTCCTATATACAAGAATATAACTACTATAATACTGTCCCTATATACAAGAATATAACTACTATAATACTGCTCCTATATACAAGAATATAACTACTATAATACTCCCCCTATATACAAGAATATAACTACTATAATACTGCTCACTATATACAAGAATATAACTACTATAATACTGCTCCCTATATGCAAGAATATAACTACTATAATACTGCCCCTATATACAAGACTATAACTACTATAATACTGCTCCTATATACAAGAATATAACTACTATAATACTGCTCCCTATATACAAGAATATAACTACTATAATACTGCCCCTATATACAAGAATATAACTACTAAAATACTGCCTCCTATACACAAGAATATTACTACTATAGGGGGGGTATACCTTGTACATTCCCTAGAACCAAGGAATAAATTGTCCCAAGCAGACCAAACCCAAGAAATTCCATCCATAAAAAGAGACCCCCATTATAGGGTTAAGGACAATATTTCTACCATTTAAAGCTGCGTTTCATCCTTATGTAAATCGCTTCTTTCATTTTCCTTTTCTCTGCATAGTGAAAAAGGGAAATTGTCATGGAGACAAAGTCTCCGTCTGAGCATCTGAATGTCTGTGGAGGCTCCTCCAGGCTTTGGCAGCGTAGCCTGTAAAACAACCGTGTTGACCTCATCAAACGCATAGACTGGGGATACAGCAAATCTATTTCTACAGCCGGCTTAGGCCTTATCTGCACCACGTTGTAGAACTTTTGAAAGCTGGTTTGCCAATTAAATTAATGCTTCTTCTATCCGGTAAAGTGAATTCCTTTTCTTCTTTTCTCCTATAAGATATCCTCATTACTTGGTTCTGGAACATTAGTGTATAGCTTCAGGTTTAACTAAAACCCTCTGTTATGTTATAATGAACAGGTGCTGGGGCCTGCTTAATGTGACGGAGAACTCCAGAGCTACTAGAGAGATTGACTTTAACCATTTTCATCCTGATCCTCCTGGTTCATGAAGCCAATGAATACACTGAACACTGGCACTTACACAGGCGGAGCAGAAGAAAGGGACCTAGGGCAGGGGCATAGACAGAGGGAGGGACTATCAATGGAAGTCCCTCAGGTACCGGCTGCCAGAAGGTGACAACAGGGTACTCTGCCATGTCCTGGGTATTCCCATTAAAGGCTATGTACACCTTTGAAATATTTTTTATTTTATTTTTTTAAATAAAAATGTCCATCAGTTTGTTTTGTGCAACTTTGTAAATGCTTTTTTATTAAAAGTGATTTTTACTTTTTGAGATACAGCTGTTTTGTATCCTGTATATAGAGCAGCTGTATCTAGTGCTGAAATCTGAATCTGTCAGCTCAGCGGGACTGACGGCTTCGGTGACAGCGGGTCCTGCGTGTCTCTGACACCCAGATCTACCTGTTATCGATCACATCTAAGTTATGAACCGTCAGAGACACACAGAACCCGCTGACACTGAACGCATCAGTCCTGCTGACCTGACGGATTCAGGTCTCAGTGCTAGATACAGCTGCTCTATATACAGTATACAAAGTAGCTGTATCTCAAGAAGGAAAAATTATTTTTAATAAAAAGTTTTTATAAAGTTGCACCAAACACACTGATAGACAATTTTATGGAAAGAAAAAAAAAGATTTAAAAGGTGTACAAAGACTTTAAGCCGAGCTACAACCCTGAATATGGGGATGTAACAATGCCGGGTGACAGCCCCTATGGGTGTTGGCCCAATGGCCGCAAACAGTGAAATTCACCCAGTATCTGATAAGATAATTGAGAAGAGAACATTAAGTGACTTTTATGAACATTTTAAGGGCAGATTCACACGAGCGTTGCGTTTTGCGCGCGCAAAAACCATTTGACAGCTGCGTGTGTCATCCGTGTCTGATGCGCGGCTGCGTGATTTTCGCGCAGCCGCCATCATAGAGATGAGGCTAGTCAACGGCCGTCACAGTCCAAGGTGCTGAAAGAGCTAACTCTTTCAGCACCCTCGACAGTGAATGCCGAACACAATATCGAAAAACCTGTAGAAAAAAAAGAAAATTCGTACTTACCGAGAACTTCCCGGCCGTTGCCTTGGTGACGCGTCCTTGGTGACGCGCCTCTCTTGACATCGGGCCCCACCTCCCTGGATGACGCGCCAGTCCATGTGACCGCTGCAGCCTGTGCTTGGCCTGTGATTGGCTGGAGCTGTCACTTGGACTTAATTGTCATCCCGGGAGGTCAGACTGGAGGAAGAAGCCGGGAGTTAGCGGTAAGTCAGAACTTCTTTTTTTTTTCTACAGGTTCATGTATTTTGGGATCGGAAGTCACGGTCCATGGTGCTGAAACAGTTTAACTCTTTCAGCACCATGGACAGTGACTATCTCCTGACGTCGCGTACCGATAATTTTTTTGCCGGGATCGGCCAAAACGAGTTTGGCCGAACCCGGTGAAGTTCGGTACGCTTGTCCGGCTTCGCTCATCGCAAAGACACTCCGTTTGGATGTTCGGAAACAAAAAAGCACGTGGTGCTTTTCTGTTTTCATTCATCCTTTTCACTGCTGTTGCGCGAATCACGCTCGTCCCACGGAAGTGCTTCCGTGTCGTGCGCGTGATTTTCACGCACCCATTGACTTCAAGGGTATGTGCACACACACTATTTACGTCCGTAATTGACGGACGTATTTCGGCCGCAAGTCCCGGACCGAACACAGTGCAAGGAGCCGGGCTCCTAGCATCATACTTATGTACGACGCTAGAAGTCCCTGCCTTGCTGCAGGACAACTGTCCCGTAGTATAATCATGTTTACAGTACGGGACAGTTGTCCTGCAGCGAGGCAGGGACTTCTAGCATCGTACATAAGTATGATGCTAGGAGCCCGGCTCCCTGCACTGTGTTCAGTCCGGGACTTGTGGCCGAAATACGTCCGTCAATTACGGAGGTAATTAGTGTGTGTGCACATACCCCAATGGGTGCGTGATGCGCGAAATACGCAGAGTTATTGAACCTGTTGCGCTTTTTGCGCAGCAGACAAACGCTGCGCAAAAAGCACGGACTGTCTGTACTGCCCCATAGACTTGTATTGGTCCATGCGTGCCGCGTGAAAACCACGCGGCCTGCACGGACCGAATACACGCTCGTGTGAATCCCCCCTAAAGGTGATGTTAGGGGGTCACATGTTTTTGGCCATTTATTTTCAATGTTTAGCATTCATACTGGCTTTTTCCACACATCGGAAGCCAAAGACTGATATTTTGGCAGCACTATACTAAAAAAAAGTTCCAAAACTTTCCATGAATGCCTCATTACATACACAGAGAAATGTTTCCAGCTCGGCTTTCCTGGGCTCCTGTTGTTCTAATTTTTGGAAGTGTAGCCAAGGGTCCTCGCTCCTAATAAGCAGGTATTTATACGGATGTGAATGAGCGCAGGTGCTGTGAATTCCTGCTTGGCCGGCGCAATAGCTCAGCTGTTGGCTTAGGAGAGGAAGAATAGCCGAAAAACATAAACCGGTCAAGAAAGAAACAAAAAATGGAATTCACTGGAAAATAATCAAGAAAAAATATAATAATACAAAGAAAGAAGCCAATCAGAATGTGGGAAATGAAATCGACGCAGGTGAGGAATATTGACCTGTCGCTTGTATTCTCCTTCCGAAAAGGTAGATATAATTGCAGCGGTGACAGACTGGAAATTGCGCACCTCTTACTCCCTCGGCTTACTCTGTTTTTTTGTTTTTTGTTTTTTTTTTTCTATTCAAGACCGTCCAATGTGACATTAAAGTGCTGAATCGAAATGGTTACTATGGCATTAGGATGAAATTATGAATCTCTCTACCCCCTCATGACTTCAGAAGTCACACGTAATTAAAATCCGGGAAAATGGAGGTTTCATTGTATCTGAGCACGGCTGAAATTGCAGAGCGAAAGCCGCGATAATGAGCCTAGGTGTTTAGAAACGCAGTCAAATGCATAATGAGAAACAATGTGACAGGGATAAAGAGATTGGCGCTACGTGTCTGCGGTGACCCGAGGAAAAAATGGGGCAACGCCATGATGAGGAACAATCCGTACCAAGATCGTGTCATTCCGTGCAGGGTTTGCTGAGTGGAGGCATTGCACAAAAACACATCAGGTGCCGCAAGAAAAAAAAATAAATGCAGGGGTGACAAATATAGTGTGCCCTACTTAAAGGGGTTGTTCAGGATTAGTAAAAAAAAAAAAAAAAAATGTCTGCACCCTTTTATTTCCCAACGGAGGCCACTCTTGTTCATGAGCTGTGTCAGGTATTGCAGCTCACCTGCATTCATTTTTCACGAGACAGCGCCCCCTCTTGTCTGTGGGCAATTTGTGGTATTGCAGGTCAGCCCCAATCATTTATTTTTATTTCAGACACCGTGCCACTCCAGTTCATGGACAGCATCTAGCATTGTAGCTTAGCCCCTTCAGTTTTCCCAGAAATAGTGCCACTCTTATTTATAGACTATGATTGGTATTGAAGCTTAGCATCATTTCCAAAAAACAGTGCCACTCTTGCGCATGGGCCATGTAGGGTAGTGCAGTTCCCCTCCATTTATTTTTTCAACACATTGCCGCTCTTGTGCTCAGGCCATGTCTGGTATTGTAGCTCAGCCCCGTAAATTTGTTCCAGAAACAGCGCCACATGGGGTTGTGTCTGATATTCACTTTAATGAGTGTGAGCTGCAATACCAGACACAGCCGCTGGACAAGAGTGGCACTGTTTTTGGAAAAAGTCCTTTTTTTTTTTCTAATCCCAGCCAACTGTGGCAGAATGTTACAGCCCTAAAAAGTTCCAATTGACTAACCTACTAAAAACAGCAAAAATAGCAAAAAATTTTTTTAAGAAAACCTACTAAGCAAAATGCACCAGATTTCTGAGAACAATTGTGCCAAAAAAGGGGAGTACATGGCATGTGGCAAATTTATTATGTGTTTTAGACACTTTTTGAACAGTTTTGAAATTTTGGAAAAGTGTCTAAAAAAAAAGTGACGCGGTAAGAGAAGTCGTAAAATATGCCGGTCATGAAAAAGAAAAAACTGCCTAACATATTGCACCAAAGTTATCACTCTGTAAGCTCCATTATGATAAATTTGGTGCAATGTGCCTGTTATTCCTCCTGCAGCTGTACAGGCATGCTGGGGGTTGTAGTACCACAACAACTGGGAGGTTACTGCTTATCGACCAATGTATATACTATAATGTGTATCGCTCACAGGGACTGGCACATGTGCCAAGAAAACGATACCAGGCGAGATGAGGCGATTTGACTTTGCCATTTTGCAGGCAGCAGTTTATTTGAAGTGTTCGTTAAGATATTTGGATTTGCAGAAGACTTGATGAACGCTCGTTTGCCTCTCTGAAACGTAACCTTCGGGTGGTATCAAAATCTCATTACCCCAAAGTAAAGTCTTTTAAATGCAAATGCTCTGCAGGAGGAGGACGCCTCACATTTACTGCAGCCTGGAAAGGATTTTGTTGCTTTCACTCAGAGTTGGAGTGTCAGTTAACCCCTAAAGTCTTCTGGTTCCATTGCTGGTAACGTTATATCTCACTCACTGGTCACCAGGAATTAATAAATACCATATATGTTTTATCTGGCACCAGCGACTACATGTTGTGTATGCCACCAGGCTCCAGAGGTTGGCCAATGAGTAGTCAAGGAGGCACCAGGGAGCTGCATAACTTGCTGGGCACTCCTTATAGCAGTGGTCACAAACGGTAATGCAGGGTGGCAATTAGTTTTTCCTGCATCAGAGGACTGTAAAATGCCGGTAGTAAAGACACTTCTGGGAATAAAAAGGAGCAGAGCAAGCTCTGTGCAGACTCTAAACAAGCAGAGAATGCTGGAAAATGTCAGCTTTAAGCTAGCAGAATAGTGAGTGCAGCTCTGGAGTATAATACAGGGCTGCAACTCCAGATCATTACAAGATAACTAATGTAATTTATGTACAGGGTTACGCCACCAGGAGAATAGTGAGTGCAGCTCTGAAGTATAATACAGGATGTAACTCAGGATCAGTACAGGATAAGTAATGTAATGTATGTACACAGTGACTCCACCAGCAGAATAGTGAGTGCAGCTCTGGAGTATGATACAGGATGTAACTCAGGAGCAGTACAGGATCAGTAATGTAATGTATGTACACAGTGACACCACCAGCAGAATAGTGAGTGCAGCTCTGGAGTATGATACAGGATGTAACTCAGGATCAGTACAGGATCAGTAATGTAATGTATGTACACAGTGACTCCACCAGCAGAATAGTGAGTGCAGCTCTGGAGTATAATACAGGATGTAACTCAGGATCAGTACAGGATAAGTAATGTAATGTATGTACACAGTGACTCCACCAGCAGAATAGTGAGTGCAGCTCTGGAGTATAATACAGGCTGTAACTCAGGATCAGTACAGGATAAGTAATGTAATGTATGTACACAGTGACTCCACCAGCAGAATAGTGAGTGCAGCTCTGAAGTATAATACAGGATGTAACTCAGGATCAGTACAGGATAAGTAATGTAAGGTATGTACAGAGTGACTCCACCAGCAGAATAGTGAGTGCAGCTCTGGAGTATGATACAGGATGTAACTCAGGAGCAGTACAGGATCAGTAATGTAATGTATGTACACAGTGACACCACCAGCAGAATAGTGAGTGCAGCTCTGGAGTATAATACAGGATGTAACTCAGGATCAGTACAGGATCAGTAATGTAATGTATGTACACAGTGACTCCACCAGCAGAATAGTGAGTGCAGCTCTGGAGTATAATACAGGAGGTAACTCAGAATTACATACATTACATGACAACTTTACATGAGCAGCCTGGGGGGCCTAACAGGTACTGCCAGGTCTGTCCTGTGATTATGCCATTTAGGTGCAACATGTTTTCATGCCAAGAAAGTAGGAGCAAGTTAGCTGCCAAGTATTTGCTTGGCGGTTTAAATTAAAACATGTCTGCCTTCCCCTTTAAGAACGTTGTGATCCCTACCTAGCCTGGATGATACAAATGTTTGGTATTGTCACAGATACGCTTCTCGCTGCGTGACGGTCATTTTATTTGTAATACTGAGGTTTTTATTAATTGTTGTCATGAGCGACGCCGTAAAATTCTAATGCGATTTTATGATCTTGCTGCAATCCTGAGAAGTGACTTCATTTCTGGATCTGTCATTTGCTGACAACGCTCCTGAGAGTTTATGTTTCACTTTTAATCTATGGACAAACTGGTTTCCAAACACACCAGTAATCCCCCAAGACAAAGCAAGTGCGACGCAGCCGTGGTGGGGACCCCCAGCAGCCACTTAAGAATGTCAGAGGATTACAATGTATCACAGGAGCCGATTCATCACAGTTCACACAACGCAGGCAGCGCAGGGTGGAAACCACTTTTGTCCGGCCTTCAAACCCTTTTATCATTGGATTAAATTGCAAAATGCCTGAAGTGCAGCTTATTTATTTTTCCATTAAGATAAGACTTGGTTCACACTCGCAGTTGTCAGAGGGTATCGTTTGATGGATCCAATTCATTTCTGTAAGATATCAATTTATAGAACTGATGTTTGTATCCAGGGGCAATTCTACACTTTTTACTGCCTGGGGTACAGAGGAAAATAGGGGCCCCCCGTTTCCAAATTGGAGATGACAAATTCTGTAAATTTTCAGGAACCTCCTTAGTCCCCCAAAAAATCCATCTAGGATAAAACAGTAAAATTAGACAGGGAGGAGGGGAGAGGAGGAAATGCAGCTGCAGTTTCTGTCCCTTAGTCTGTGTAAGTGACAGCTGATTGGCTCTGAGCACTTAACACAGCTCTGACATCACACCAAGAAGAGCCAATCACTCAATAGAAATGGGGATAAAAAAAAATATGCATTTACAAAAACCAGTAGAGGAAAGGAAAAAAAAAACATATCTGCAGGTTACATACAACATTTCTAGCTGCTCTACATCTAATACACATCTACAGCTACCCCACCGATTGCTAGAATTAAGGGCACCGAAAATTTTCAAAGATCTCTGAACTAAGGTTGATGACGAATTTTGAATGCAGCTCTGGATGTGACTGGAGTATAAATCATAATCTAACTCAAGACCAGCTCAGTAGTAAAGCAAAGTATATGTAAACTATGGGTTGATCCGAATTAAGGAGGAGGATTTTTTTTACCCACCTTGGGTCCATTATCCCTTATTCCCTCCCCCGACAAGGAATTTAAAGATTTCTACAAAGGATTTTTATAAACAGCACTTCCCATGTAAAACAACTTGCAATAAAAATAATCCGTCTATAATCCTGCTTTCTACAATAGTAATAATTCCCGGGCTCCCCCAGAGTGTCACCAAATGTTTTGGATAATGTCCGTTACTGTGGGCCCTTCTGAACTTTATTGGAGGGAGATAAAATCTTCCAATGCTCCGAAAGCATTAACCAAAAATAAAACTCCAAATGACCTCGCAGAATTGTCAGCCTGGAATACAAACGACCCGATTAAAAAGAGAAACAACTTACAGGCCAGAAATAATGTTCCCCACTCTTCGGGGCCTTTTAATGAAAATGAATATGATACCTTATTAGTGCGGAATGCCCAGGGCCGCGGATGGAAGAGAATATATTTAGCCAATTATCTAAGCCAAATAAGGCCGTATGATTTTAATCTTGGCGTCCGTTGACCACATTACGTCAGGCGCCGCTAATATCATTACGCTTTTGACAAGTAGGACTGTTAAGTGCCCAGATCAATACTGTATTTTGCAAAGCTATGACTAAAGGACGAAGAAAACCCTATATTGAACATAATATTTTCCTCCCAGAGGGGGATAGTGCTTAAAACACTCCTCAATAATGATATAATAAGGCTATCTCCAGAAGACGACCGATTTATGGTTCCAGCTTCAACCCCCATAACTTATTCAATCTCATCGTTCTTCCGAATAATTATCCTTTTGCGCAAACGTCATACTGGCAAAGGAGAGCAAAGATGGCTACAGGCGGAGGTCCTAATTGGAAACCATCCTTAATAACGCCACAGTACATTATATTGTAGCTGGACATAATGCATTTGCCTGAAGAAGAGTCATTAAAATGCGTCTTGTAATTAATGGGACCAGAAGTGATTATTGTGGCTTGTAGGACTTTTTCAATTCTAAAGAATAACCTGATTTTAAAGTTTGGCAGAAGCTCTGAGAGAGTGCCAAATGTGTAAGGGTCTATGTATAAGTCACTGATGCCCAATTTGCTGCCCGGGATGGTATGCGGAAATCCAGCACATCACCAATGCCCCTTACCCCTGGGTTTAGGCATTGTATCCTGTCCGGTCTCACGTTTCTGAGTGTTTTTTTTCTCATGTCCCAATGGGTCCTGCTGGGCAAGTGTTCGGTTCCTGGTGTCCTAGTGAAGACGTGCTTTGTTTTTGGTGTCTTAATGGGAATCTTGTCCCTGGTGTCCTTGTGGGTTATTCTCCTACCTCTGCTGTCCTACTGAATGTCTTGTTCCTGCTGTGACAGATGACGATATGATGTCCAAGTGGCCAAGTGTCCTATCTCTGTTGTCCAAATAGGCAATACATGGCTCTACAAATGACATACAAACCAACAGTCTGAGTTACAATCTGTTCCTTTTGTGTATTGGGATAAATTATGTATATAGTCCAGTCCATCCAATAGCTCCATCAAACACTACCAAATGCTGTATGGAGGTGGAGGAATTAAGTATATATACTCTATATTCCGTTTCCAGTCTCTGGTGGTCAATGCAACATTCAGTATATGATCACTGTTGGCATCTGGTATTTGGTGGTCAGTGGAAAGTCCAGCATTTGGTGGTCATCTGATGGTCATTGCTGTAGACAGTGGTGGTCAGTGTGCTGGTCAGTCTCTGGTAACTGGGGGACAATGGTTTTGTTATGATCCTGGTGCCTGGTGGTCAGTGGTACTTATTTTTTTTCTGATGGTCAATACGAAAGTCAATAGTGGTCAGTGGGGAAGTCCAGGTACCTGGTGGAAAATTGTATTATTATAATCCCAGTGCCTGGAGGTCAATGGTACTGAGAGAGTCCAGATCCTTGTAGTCAATACTACAGTCAGTGGTGGCCAGGGTGATCAGAAGTGATCAGTGTTGGGTTACTGGTGCACAATGGTATTAATATGAGCCCAGTGCCTGGTGGACAATAGTACTGAGGGTCAATACCAACGTCAATAGTGGTCAGTAGGGAAGTCCTGGTACCTGGTGGACAATGGTATTATTATGACACCAGTGCCTGGTGGTCAATGGTACTGAGGGTATCCAGATTCCTGTAGTCAATAGTACAGTCAGTGGTGGTAAGAGTGACCATAAGTGGTCAGTGTTTGGTAACTAGTGGACAATGGTATTATTATGACCCAGTTCCTTGTAGTCAGCGGTTCTGACTGTGTCTAGTTTCCGGTGGTCGGTGGGATATACAGTGGTCAATGGTACAGCTAAGGTGGCACAGAGGATCTGCAATTTGGGCATGCACAGTGCTATGTTAATCTGCAGCACTGCCAGATAATATAGTGCCCACTTCTTCATCTACACAATGCCCATCTATAATAGCAAACTGGTCTGGTCCATTTGAGGAATAATTGTGTCTATTTTGGGCAGCAGAATTGGCCGTGTTTTATGAATTTGCAGATTGCTGACATATCATTTTTGAAACGTTGCTAAATTGACATCATCTCTTGGACTGTACAGCCTGCAATTTAAATATGTGTGTACATTGTTCCTCCAGTATGGGGAAATCGCAGCGCATTCAGCTCTGTTCCTACCTCAGGTAAACAGTGGAATGGATTTAATGCATAAATGGTTATAATTACTTATGATTTCTTTCTCATTTCTGATATAACCACCTGCAGATTTCCAGACTTATATTTCATGGCTGCAATGTCACACTTGGGGAAATAAAATTCAGCTCTTGCGGCACTCAGCAGGTCTCTGTGTGTCTTGGAACATTGCGGAACAGGAGAGAAAATTAGAATTAAGAGAAAAATCATTTAGTAATGCTAGCCAGGAGGATCTGTGTGGGCACCTCCTGCGGAGATGCCAGAGCGCCAATGTCACAAATCAAAAGTAATAATGCAGAATCTTTCAAGCTCGGAGCAATAACACACTACAGAGGTCTGCTGGGGAAACGCGGATGTTTACCCAATGTCGAGGTCCCTGTGTTAAATATTTGAGCTTTGAAAAAGTCAAGTCACAGATGAAAACGATTTCTGAAAAATAAGGAATTCAGTAACAATTCCACAATTACTGTAGCAAAAAGGATGAAATTATAGATTTAGACTGGCATATTTCAAACATATCAATAAAAGGTATACAGTGTAATGCCCCTGGTGTCCTAGTGGAAAATACTCATATTCTGCCATGTCTTCCAATGCTATGGGAAGTTGTGGTGTCCCTGGTATCTTAGTGGGCAATTCTCATATTCTGCCATGTCTTACAATGCTATGGGAAGTTGTTGTGTCCCTGGTATCCTAGTGGGCAATACTCGTATTCTGCCATGTCTGACAATGCTATGGAAATTTGTTGTGTCCCTGGTGTCCTAGTGGGCAATATCATATTCTGCCATGTCTTTACAATGCTTTGGGAAGGTGTTGTGTCCCCGGTGTCCTAGTGGGCAATACTCATATTCTGCCAAGTCTTCCGATGCTTTGGGAAGGTTTTGTGTCCCTGGTATCCGAGTGGGCAATACTCACATTCTGCCATGTCTTACAATGCTGTGGGAAGGTGTTGTGTCCGTGGTGTCCTAGTGAGCAATACTCATTCTGCCATGTCTTCCAATGCTATGCTATGGAAAGTTGTTATGTCCCTGGTATCCTAGTGAGCAATACTCGTATTCTGCCATGTCTTACAATGCTATGGAAAGTTGTTGTGTCACTGGTGTCCTAGTGGGCAATACTCATATTCTGCCATGTCTTTACAATGCTTTGGGAAGGTGTTGTGTCCCTGGTGTCCTAGTGGGCAATACTCGTATTCTGCCATGTCTTCCAATGCTTTGGGAAGGTGTTGTGTCCCTGGTATCCTAGTGAGCAATACTCACATTCTGCGATGTCTTACAATGCTGTGGGAAGGTGTTGTGTCCCTGGTGTCCTAGTGGGCAATACTCACATTCTGCCATGTCTTTACAATGCTTTGGGAAGGTGTTGTGTCCCTCGTGTCTTAGTGGGCAATACTCGTATTCTGCCATGTCTTCCAATGCTTTGGGAAGGTGTTGTGTCCCTGGTATCCTAGTGAGCAATACTCACATTCTGCCATGTCTTACAATGCTGTGGGAAGGTGTTGTGTCCCTGGTGTCCTAGTGGGCAATACTCACATTCTGCCATGTCTTACAATGCTGTCGGAAGGTGCTGTGTCCCTGGTGTCCTAGTGGGAAATTCTTATATTCTGCCATGTCTTCCAATGCTAAGGGAAGGTGTTGTGTCCCTGGTGTCCTAGTGGACAATACTCGTATTCTGCCATATCTTCCAATGCTATACTATGGGAAGGTGTTGTGTCCCTGGTATCCTAGTGGGCAATACTCGTATTCTGCCATGTCTTACAATGCTATGGAAAGTTATTGTGTCCCTGGTGTCCTAGTGAGCAATACTCATATTCTGCCATGTCTTTACAATGCTTTGGGAAGGTGTTGTGTCCCCGGTGTCCTAGTTGGCAATACTCATATGTTGCCAAGTCTTCCGATGCCTTTGGAAGGTGTTGTGTCCCTGGTGTCCTAGTGAGCAATACTCCTATTCTGCCAAGTCTTCCAATGGTTTGGGAAGGTGCTGTGTCCCTGGTGTCCTAGTGGGCAATATTAATTTTCTGCTATGTTTTCCAATGTTATGGGAAGGTGTTATGTTCCTGGTGTCCTAGTGGAAAATATCCTAGTCCTGTTTTTTTTGTGTAATTACTAGGGATAAGCAAATTTTCCCAACTTTGTTTAGGGTCCGATTCTATTCAGTCCAAATAAATTCATCATGAATCAAAAGTGACCCGATTGCCCTAAAATTTTGTGTCTGACTCCCTGATTTTTCTAGAAATGTATCCGAGTTAAATCCAACCCCTTTCAAGCTCTTTAATGCCAAGCCAGCATGAAATGTGATAGTCACCGCAACATATATGGGTAGAGGGAGGGATAACTGCAGTGCATTTTGGGAAGACTGCCTGCAAGGTATTATGTCGAAGCCCTCCTAAGGTCATGTGATCCTTTTTTAAATCTGTAAAACAGGGGCCAACATTTTGCCGTGATTCGTTCCGCACTAGTTGCACAAATTTCGGAATTCACCAAATCCAAAACGTATGGGAAATTCAGACCGAATTCGATTTGTGCAGAAACGTTTCCCTCATCTCTAGTAATTACCTTGACCCTTGTTACTCAGTGCCATGTCCTAGAATTTAAGTGTCCTTTCCCTGGTGTCCCGTCTTTAGTTTCCTAGTGCACAACTACTGTACTTTTTGTCTTACTGGGCAAGGGCCCTATTTTTGGTGTTGCAAAAGAACGTATCCTGTCCTTGGTGTCACAGTGTGCAGTATCCGGGTCTTGATGTCTCTACATGTAATTTTTATGTCCAGGTTGTCTAGTGTAATGTTCAGTGGGTAATAATCCCGTACTAAGCATGATACTAGATAGGATCCATCTTACTGGTATCCGAGTGGACTAATGTGCTATCACTAACTTTATACTGTGCCCCTTATCTGGTGTTTCCGATGGTTCCTTTTCCCTTGGGTCTTAATAGGCAAGTGTTATATCCCATGTGTCCTAGAGGGAAATATTCCTGTCCTGTCAGTTTTTTTTCCATGTTGGCCCAGTATCCTATCCCTAGTGGATCAGTGGGAAGTGATCTGTTCCTGGTGATCTAGTGACAATGTGTTTAGTCCACTAAGTCCAAGTAGTATGGTGCCATCCCTGGTGACCCAGTAGATAGTGTGCTATCCCTATTGTCCAGTGGTCATTCACCTGTATCCATTCTCCTCACCCATGATACCTGGACTCACCTAGTTTACCTATATGGACATTATATCAACGATGGTGTTACATTTTCTTCTCTCTGGCTTGTATTAGCCATATATAAAAACCAAGAGGTCCATTACCGGTCATGGTTCAGCTCAAATTGTTCATTTAAATCCTATCTTAGGCTGTACCAAGTATTATCTACACTCAATATCACTCTAGAACATAACCGCATTGACTTCCCGTCCGGCCCCGTAGAAGTTGCTGTCATCACAGTGTCATTAATCTTGAGTTATGAACTTGGCTGCTGGCTCCCAAACACATAATTTAGCCTTCTTGACTATTAATATGACAACATTTTTGTCCATTGGACTCATTTGCATAAACCATTCATCATTGTGTTTACCGGGCTAGCTGCGAAGCTTTGAGTCATCTGTGGGATGACATGTCGCCTGCTGTGGTCATTTTTTTATGCAGTAATGGAGACATTACCATGGACAGGATCTGGTCGAGATCTGTGCGCCCCACCATGGTGACCTTCTTTTATCTTCTTTTAAACTAAATTAAGTTGAATTGACTACAATCGGGAATTCTCCCTCTTGCAAAAAATGAGGTGAAGACATCAAAATGAAATCATCTTCATCCTCATGATCGCTGAACATTTTTTTCGAATACATCTCATTGTTGGGAGATCCAGAATGAAATCAATGGGCGATCATGTAATTCAGGGTCTCACTGAGTCTTCTTGAGCAGGGGTACGCAGAGGTAGCAGTCTTAACCCAAAGGCCCCTTTGTCACATAAGAAGATACCAGTATTGTAAGTGACACACTGTAGGTGGGGGGCCCTGTTACGGAGCTTCAAGTTTCACCTCTGCACTTGAGTTACTTTTCCAGTAGCTGCCCGTCTAACAAATAGAAGTGGGTCTCGAATGAGGAACCATCAATGAAATCCATATGCCCGAATGGGGCATTTTGACCTGGGTTGTCATGTTGGATCAATCTCCTCCAGATCTACATCTCTAAATAGATGGTCAGATGACTGTTCAATACCAACTGTGGACACAACATCTACCCATCTTCAGATCTTGGTGATCCACCAGTGGCAACACAGAAAGGGTTCTCATAGAAAACATGTTTACATATTTTCTGAGCAAATCCAGAGTTCCTGACCAGCAGATGTTCCTCACGAGACCAATTATCAACTGGACTATTGAACTAGAGCGGAAATATTGACCACCATCGATGAACTGCACTCAAGACAACTGTCTGCTTTATCCACCTCTTGACTCAACCCAACTTTCCACGTATATGTTGATGGCTTCCTCCTGTCACCTAGGGAACAACGTGTTGCGATGATCTTTCTCCATACACCCACTGATATATCCCTGACAACCATTAGCTGCAGGGATTTTATAATTGTATCTCATCGACAGACCAGGACATGTTTTGTAGGACCTTCATGCTGAATTTAACAAGGTTCGTCCTATTTTCAGAACTCTAAAAATTCTTTATTCCAAATATTTTATCATTTTTAGGATGAACTGGCCACCGGGAGCCACTGCTCTAGCTGAGTTTATGGTTGATATTTATTCATCTGAGCCTCGTCCTGTTAATGAGCAGCTGAAATATTGAAGATCTGATCTATTCTCATTGATTCATCTGGGCTCATGCACTACATTTTACGTAATATTCTTGCAGTCAGCGATGACCACCAGTAACTATAACTCCATTAATCGCCCTCTTCTGGTAAAGTGTTATAAATTCGAAATCAGAAATTGAGTACTTCAGTAAAGGGGCTGCTGTGATCCGCTAAGGGTAGACCCTCTATGTAAAACCCCTTAAATTTACAAATTGAGCTCTGCTACATTGGCAAAATCATCTCCGCCATCTTATCTTTCTCTGATTCATCACTTCGGCAACTTCCAATACATATTACAGTTGCAGAACTCATGAAGGTAAATCATTAGCGCAGAACTTTCCGAGTTCACATATTTCTACACTTCCGGCACCGGATCATTAATTTTGGCCGGTGTTCTCCTTACTCACCTGAAGAGCGTCAGTTTACATTTTATCTTTCATTCCCATCTCTCAATATTTTCTTTTTCGGCTCGTCAATACGTATCATTATTTTTCTTCTTCATTTCTGGTTGGCAGCTTAAATCTTTAGATTATCCGTCTCCTTCCAGGGAGCAATTAAAGTTCTATGAGATAATGATGTTATTGCAGAGAAAATTCTCTGTCTAGAACGCCACGAAATGAAGGCGAAGCTGCCATCAAAGAGTAAAAAAAATGCATTGAAATATGTTATTTACTGCTCAAAAAAGAGGATGTGACATTGAGCGCGCTCTTTAAGGTCCGCTGCGTTATTAGCGTTCCGTTGGCTGACACGCTGACACGCTGTGACATATCTATGTTCTAGCGAAGCCTTAAACATTAATTGGGAAGTAGGATATGTGAAACCTCTTTAATGAGGGATCCTCTTGTAAGTTCTAACTTAACACATTATTTACAGTGATTTCACTAATGGTTTCATCCATCAGACAGGCAGGAGAGAGAGAGAAAAAAAAATCACAAAAGTTTAAGCAGCGGTGAAGACACCTTCCGGATGATGGAGCCTAAATGTACTACAAGTCAACGGGACGGGACGCAGGACCAGAGCAACGTAAAACACTCTGCTTATGGGTCCAACTAGTCAGGGATAGGCATTAATATCTATCTCATATCTATCTATCTATCTATCTATCTATCTATCTATCTATCTATCTATCTATCTATCTATCTATCTATCTATCGATCTATTTATCTATCTATCTATCTATCTATCTCTCTATCTCATATCTATCTATCTATCTATCTATCTATCTATCTATCTATCTATCTATCTATCTATCTATCTATCTATCTATCTATCTATCTATCTATCTATCTCATATCTATCTCTCTATCTCATATCTATCTATCTATCTATCTATCTATCTATCTATCTATCTATCTATCTATCTATCTATCTATCTATCTATCTATCTATCTATCTATCTATCTATCTATCTATCTATCTATCTCATATCTATCTATCTATCTATCTATCTATCTATCTATCTATCTCATATCTATCTATCTATCTATCTATCTATCTATCTATCTATCTATCTATCTATCTATCTATCTATCTATCTATCTATCTATCTATCTATCTATCTATCTATCTATCTATCTATCTATCTATCTATCTATCTATCTAATTTACATCTTGTAGTCTGATCCAGCAGTCATATGTTACTCTCTTCCGCATGGAAAAACACATGTCTGTAGGATCAGACTACACAGGGTTTGTTTGTAGTCTGTAACCATGGAGACACATAGGTCTGTATAGGAACTATATACACAATCTGGTAGGAGATTTTTTTTAAAGGAATTGTTTGATGACAACAACCCCTTTGTAAGCGGAAGTCAAAGGATGAGCTGATCGTTGTGAGTCCGGGTTTTCTAAGTCTACGGCTATCACCTGTTATTGCCTGGGGAATTCGCATTCTGCGGCTATGTAATATAATACACGGATGGGCCGGTTTCACCAGAGTTCGTACAGAGTGTCTCTCTGTTCTGGCTCATAGTGTGGGGTTACAAATGGGAATCCCCCCTCTTTGACCTCTATATACCTATATACCCTTATACGGCATAGGGACAGGGTTTGTCTTTATGAGACAACACTTCTTTTTATTTTGGATACATTGAAGTAAAAAAATATTGGTTTCAAAAGTGGACACAGCTTTTAAGAAACTACTTCCAGCATGACCTTGTGAGGTTCCTTGGTGTCTGAAGTTGGGAAATGGCTTTATATTCTTGCAGATTTCTGTTGATTGTGATTATCCGGGATGACGTCATCGAAACATCATCAGGATGAAAATGCAGATCGTTCCCCAAGACACGGCTCCTGAGCGAGGAGAAAACAGAGACGTGAATTAGGGTTTTATTAAATGGAAAGTGCTGCTAAATGCTCACCTGAGATTATACAGGGGCCGTTTTAGTCCAAGTGCAATTTATTCCCGAGACTTTCTGTCCACTTAAATCCAGTTTTTCTAATTAGTTTGCTTTGTCTCTATCTCAGAGGGACCGGATACTGTGTTCAGCTTTTCTACTTATTCTTCAATCTATTTATTTTACAGACAAAATGCTGCAGATATTATAGAAACAATAAGAGTGTGGAAGGATCCGAAACTTCAGAGATGATGATTATTACAACCATGTTCATTCATTCTATCTAACTCTCATATCTATCTATCTATCTATCTATCTATCTATCTATCTATCTATCTATCTATCTATCTATCTATCTATCTATCTATCTATCTATCTATCTATCTATCTATCTATCTATCTATCTATCATCTATCTATCTATCTATCTATCTATCTATCTATCTATCTATCTATCTATCTATCTATCTATCTCATATCTATCTATCTATCTATCTATCTATCTATCTATCTATCTATCTATCTATCTATCTATCTATCTATCTATCTATCTATCTATCTATCTATCTATCTCATATCTATCTATCTATCTATCTCATATCTATCTATCTATCTATCTATCTATCTATCTATCTATCTATCTATCTATCTATCTATCTATCTATCTATCTATCTATCTATCTATCTATCTATCTATCTATCTATCTATCTATCTTTATTGCCTGTTTCTCTATCTCTGTCTATTTGTCTTCCTACATCCTTTGTATTGTTCATTTAGCATAAGTGTTCAGAAAGTTAACATTTTTCAAATAAAAAGTGTTGAGAAGTTTTACATGCAATATCCTTCCTGACCACGTGGTGTGCTATTAACAGGAAACATGCATACATTGTGATAAGAACTATCTAGGTACTGTCTTGCCAGGACCTTTTAGATAATATCAACTTTAAAGGGGTTATCCACTACTGGACAACTGATGACTTATCCACCAGCTAGGTCATCAGTATATCATCAGTGCCGGTCCAACACCCGGACCCCGCACCAATCAGCTGTACCGGCTGCCTCCGGGCACTGGACGTCCATGCCAGCAGTTGGCTCTGGCCACGGAATAGTGGCCGTGCTGCAGTACTGCAGTATTCAAGTGAATAGAAGCGGACCTGCAGTTCTGCTATGTACGGAGCCAACTGCTTCCGGCTCCGTACATTGCATAATGTGCAATAACATCCGGTGCCCGCTGGCAACTAGAGCAGCTGAACGGTGCGGGGTCCGGGTGTCGGACCAGCAATGATGACATACTGATGACTTATCCGGTGGATAGGTCATCAGTTGTCCGGTAGTGGACAACCCCTTTAAATGACATGGCATAAGAAGCCATTCATCGCTCCGCTAATGTTCAGGACGGGAACTTGACTTATTCTTAGCATTGCTGCTTGGCCTTCCCTGATCTGGCTTTTATAAGGTGTCTGACTGATGTGCAAAGATATTTTTTTGGAGCAACGCCAAAAAGCTAAAAATATTGTTAGTATGGTTTAATTTGCAGGCTGAAAGAAGACCAAAGCTGGAATAGAAAAAGAAAGGGCTCGAAGGTGAGTTGATAAGATTATTATTCATTTTCCTTGTATTATATAAGGAACCAAAAGGAAGAAAGACCATATTACAATCCAAAGATCCTACTAGCTAGCTTGTCTAGACTATGACCATTTCTAAAACGTTTTAATGAACATGAGAATGGTTGACGCCATTATTAGGTGTAAGAAGGAACAGGCCCATGGTGGCTCTCAAGAAGGATTGGTCCCAATGTGGACATCCAAGAAGGAACAGACCCATGGTGGCTCCCAAGAAGTTTTGGTCCCAATGTGGACATCCAAGACGGAACAGACCCATGGTGGCTCCCAAGAAGTTTTAGTCCCAATGTGGACATCCAAGAAGGAACAGACCCATGGTGGCTCTCAAGAAGGATTGGTCCCAATGTGGACATCCAAGAAGGAACAGACCCATGGTGGCTCCCAAGAAGTTTTGGTCCCAATGTGGACATCCAAGAAGGAACAGACCCATGGTGGCTCTCAAGAAGGATTGGTCCCAATGTGGACATCCAAGAAGGAACAGACCCATGGTGGCTCTCAAGAAGGTTTGGTCCCAATGTGGACATCCAAGAAGGAACAGACCCATGGTGGCTCTCAAGAAGGTTTGGTCCCAATGTGGACATCCAAGAAGGAACAGACCCATGGTGGCTCCCAAGAAGTTTTGGTCCCAATGTGGACATCCAAGAAGGAACAGACCCATGGTGGCTCTCAAGGGGGGTGGTCCCAATATGAACATCCAAGGAGGGACCAATGTGATGTTGTAATTACATGCAACATTTCAGTTTTTGTTACTTTTAAGCAAAAAAAGACTGAAGTTTGCAGAGATTTTATGTTTCATGGATGGTTTTGCTCGTGTCCTGGAGGGATTTCGAGGGTTATAAAAACCACATTTACTTAATCTGAAAATATTTGTCACAGGTTTCAATTCTTCTTATCGCTCCTCTATTTCCTGTGCATCATGTTCTCCCAGCATGCACTGCGGCCATTTCTTACGGGTCCCTTGCCTCACGTCATTAAGAGAGCCAAGGACAATGCGTAGTCTCAGTATCATTAAGGACAGAGCAGCTCCATTGATCTTTGCAGTTTTTCTTAATGAACTACATCTCTTGATATGAATGTTCTCATTGCTGTTGAGGTGCGACGCCTTTTATCTGATTCTAGCGAGGACTCTCAGCATCCTTGTAGCTCCTGAATTCTTTATCTTCTCGGCTCACACACTCTCCATGCAAATGTGGAGGAGGCCGGAGCCCAGGCTGGTGCAGACTTCTAATGAGCTCAGTTTTGCTGAGACAACACAGTGGACATTCGCCTGCCCTGGCATTGTGAGCCCACGAGGGAATGGGGCAATGCAATAGAGTCAGCATTCTTTGCCGGGCCGCCACATCTTTTTTGCCTCCTTCAGGTCTGCTTATTAACATTGAATTCTTAGGGGTACTGTGGAGTAAATTAAGAAGACTGTGAATTTATTGTACTGTACTTTTCCAAGAGAAGAAGTGTGTTGAAACTTTTTGTTTTTTTTCTTTCCATAGGAGATGAAAATACAATAAAAAGCCCGATCAAGTTCTAAGTCATCAGAATCGTCTGCTGGGGTAGCACGAGGGGTGGGTGAAACTTACAAAAAACGTTTTCAGTTATATGATGTGTTTGTCTTTTCTTCAAAAAGGAAGGAACTAAGTCAAAGATAAATGTGAGGTTCTTCATATGGATTTGAGTGGCAACTCGTTCAGGTGGGTCCGTACTCTGACATTGAGCACAGGACCAGTGATGTAGCTATAGGAAATGTAGAGGTAGCAGTCGGAAATTGGGCCTAAGGGGTACAAAAAACCCTTCTGGCACATAAGAAGACATCAGTATAATAAGTGGCCCATGGTAGGTGGGTCCCTGTTACAGATTTTGACTTGGGGCCCAGGAACTTCAAGATAAGCCTTGGCACAGGACTATGGGATGACCAACACTACGTCAACACAGCACCCACAAGATTAGGTGTTCAGCAGCCCAGTGGCATCCCTGCCACCATGCTAACCTCCATCGGCTGGAGCTGCCAAGCAGTGGCTAAGGAAGCTGTACAGCCCCAAAGTTTTAATCTCCTTTTACATGCAGATCTGCATTCAGAATCCCGCAATCGTGAGATTTGTGGTCCTGAACCCCCCGAACCTCCACACTGCTCAACCGCAGTGAGAGGGACATTGATTGGAGTAGCAATCGAGCAGCCGCTCCGCTCACAGTCTATGGGAACGATGGAATCACCCGAATACAGAACTCGGATGTTTCTGTTAGTGTCATAGCCATTGAATGGAGCAACAGGGCACATGCACGATCACCGCTTCATTCAATGTCCGAGGAACAGGAACATTAGGTTGAGGATATGGGCCCCTTGTTCTCGAATAGTTCCTCATAGAGCACCCCTTGTCTCCCTAACAATCCACAAGTAATTGTGAGCCATGGGATTCATTCATTCAGTCCCTTACATGCAATCTAATGGACAGTGGGAAGCTGCTTATAAAATGAAGGTGGGCCGCCTAGACTACTCGGCCTGTGCAACCGCACAGGCTGCAGGTATGTCTGCCCCACCTATGGAGATTAGATCATTGTCTGTTTACAAGGACAATTAGCAGAATTCTGGAAGTATCTTTGATGTGAGTATAGGACTGCCTACCAGGACATGCCATAATTTAGAGAGAATATTTTGACACTGTATGGCCCTCTTATGTAGACACTGTATGGCCCTATTATGTAGACACTGTATGGCACTATTATATCAGATGTGTATGGAATTATGCAGGCACTGTATGGCACTATTATTTGGGCACTCTATGGCACTATTATGTGGGAACTGTTTGGCACTATTATGTGGGAACTGGAATTATTATGTAGACACTGTATGACACTATTATATGACATCTGTATGGAATTATGTAGGCCCTCTATGGCACTATTATGTGGGAACTGTATGGCACTGTTATGTAGACACTGTATGACACTATTATATTAGATCTTTATGGAATTATGCAGGCGCTCTATGCCACTATTATGTGGGTGCTCTACGGCACAATTATGTAGATATTGTATGGCACTATTATGTGGGAACTGTATGGCACTGTTATGTAGACACTGTATGACACCATTATATGAACTCTGTATGGAATCATGTAGGCCCTCTATGGCACTATTATGTGGGTGGTCTATGGCACTATTATGTAGACATTGTATGGCACTATTACATCAGAACTGTATGGAATTATGAAGGTACTATATGGCACTATTATGTGGGAAATGTTAGGCACTTTGATGTGGGAACTGTATGTCACTATTATATGAGATCTGTATGGAATTATGTAGGCACTGTATGGCACTATTATGTGGAAACTGAATGGCACTATTATATGAAATATGTATGGAATTATGTAGGCGCTGTATGCACTATAATGTGGGAACTATATGGCAATATTATGTGGCAACTGTATGGCACTATTATATGAAATCTGTATGGAATTATGAAGGTACTATATGGCACTATTATGTGGCAACTGTATGGCACTATTATATGAAATCTGTATGGAATTATGTATGCGCTTTGTGGCAGTATTATGTGGGAACTGCATGGCACTATTATGTGGGAACTGCATGGCACTATTAGGCTATGTTCACACGGAGTATTTTGGGGGAGGAATATCTGCCTCAAAATTCCGTTTGGAACTTTGAGGAAGATATTCCTCTCCCTGCACGCCGATTTTTGCGGCGATTATCGCGCCGTTTTTCGCCCGCGGCCATTGAGCGCCGCGGGCATAAAACAGCGAGAAATACGCTTTCTCCTGCCTCCCATTGAAGTCAATGGGAGGTCAGAGGCGGAAGCGCCCGAAGATAGGGCATGTTGCTGCTTTTTCCCGCGAGGCAGTTTTACTGCTCGCGGGAAAAAGACGCCGACGCCTCCCATTGAAATCAATGGGAGGCGTTCTCGGGCCGTTTTTGCCGAGTTTTGCGACGCAGTTTCCGCGTCAAAAAACTCTGCAAAATACCCCGTGTGAACATAGCCTTATGTGGGAACTATATGGCACTATCATTTGGGAACTGTATGGTGGCACTTTTATGTAGGCACTATATGTAAATATTTTTTGGCATTGTGTGGTACTGTTGCATAGAAGGGCCCTGCCTGTGTAGACCTTAGTCCAACCTTCAAAATATATGCAATATAACTCACGATAAGTACAGAATAAGTAAAGCAAACAATCTAGACTTAGATAAAGATTTAAAGAGAAAATGTAATCAATGAGCAAAGTCAGAAGAAGTCATTGGTTGAGATGCATTAGCTGGGGCCCCTGACGATCTCTTAACATTCAGGTCAGAAATCTTCGGATCCCCTTGTTCTGTTCACGTGTGGAGCATCAAGATCCGTCCACAGAGCTTGGAAGTCCAAAGATCTCCAAACTAAAAAGATGAAGGGGCACAAAACAAAAGAGTACCACCAGGACCCGTCATTCGGGCAATTACTGGGGGTTCAAGCTCATAGACACCAACCAATGACATCTTTAATGACATGTCAAGAGATAAAAAAGTGACATTTTACCAAAAATTGATAAATGTTGTTAAAATGGTGCCAGGCTTTAAGAACAGCAAATTAAAGGATCTGATGGAATCGTGCAAATGTGTATCAGCTCGTAGGAGACAAACACGGACCGTAATATATCGACAAGCAGAACGTTCCGTGATTGACACCTTAAAGCTACAACGGGTTCAATCATTTTTGTGTATTAAGGTCAAAGGTTTCTGATTACACAGACAGGTGAGGATTTTGTGCGGTCCCCTCCGTGCCCTACAACTTCACCCTCCAGCAGGAAGAACAATACCAGATGCAATACATTTCAGATGGAAAATAATCTCGGCAGCATCTTGTGAAGGCAGCGAAGTAGGAATGAAAGGGTGGCACATGGGGTCAGGGCGAAAAATTCCTCATTATATCTTAATCTGAGATTCTCATTTTATTCCCTGGCCTTGCCGGGCACCTATGTCAAATTAAACTTAAAGCACTTCTGAGTGTTACATGGGCAAATGCATAATGAATCAACCTTTTGCCATTCATGTGAATCCAAAAGAGTTCACAACAAGACGGGTCAAAGTGGAAATTAATTTTTCATGGTTGCGATGCAGCAATTAACCCTTTCTGTGGAAGAACAGGCCGGGCGTGAAAACTTTAGTTGCATCCTTCATTGTAGCTATCACAGAATTACATTGTTATAGGGGTCCTACACAGGTGCCCAATTGGCTAGAATCAGGACGGTAGGCGACACTCGAAAATATGCACCCCAACTCGATTTTGCCCCTGTGCAGGCATCGGGGAAGCAGGGAACTATCTAACAAGTCCTATTACAATCTTGCTCATGTCCGGTTCCTAACTTAAAGGGGTTTAATTTTTATTACTTAGAATAAGTCATCAATATCTAATTAGTGAGGGCAAACTCCTAGCCCCTCGTCGATCACCTGCATGAAAGAGCTCACCTTCATGGTTTACTCAGGCACAGCGCCTTATCTTCCGTTGTGGCGGT
This sequence comes from Rhinoderma darwinii, assembly GCF_050947455.1. NCBI lineage: Eukaryota > Metazoa > Chordata > Amphibia > Anura > Rhinodermatidae > Rhinoderma > Rhinoderma darwinii. The sequence continues at coordinate 137,569,157 of NC_134693.1, forward strand.
GCCCGGTACTGCAGCTCAGTCCTATTCACTTGAATGGGACTGAGCAGCTGTATACTGCAGTACCAGGCACAGCCACAACCAAATGTAGGGCGCTCTGCCTGGTAAACAATGAAGGAGGAAAACCCCTTTAAGGAAGGAAGGGGGCTGGGACAGGACATAATCAAGCTAATAACAGTTCTTGGTAGATAATTCCCCCTCTGCTTCATGCAGCTGTGGGGTTTTGGATTTCAGAGACCCCACCGATCAGACATTGACTGACTATACTAAGGATAGAGCATCAATATCCCAATTACTGAAACCCCTTTAATTGAAGGGGTTGTATAGGATTAGAAAAGCATTCCATCCTTCTAGAAACAGCGCCACTCATGTCCACAGGTGGTATGTGGTATTGCAGCTTAGTGCCATTCACTTCAATATAGCAGAGCTGCAATACCTGATAAAACCCACAAACAGGTGTAGCGCTGTTTTTGGAAGGAAGCAGCCATGATTTTCTAATTCCATAGAACTCCTTTAGGGCTTAAAGAAACAGCGACACACTTATGCAAGTGGCTGCGTCTAGTATTACAGCTTAGCCTCATTAAAGCGTATGGTAATGAGCTAGGGCTAAGCTGTAGTACCAGCCACAGCCACATGAATGAGAGGGGCGCTGTCCTCTTTTCCTAATCCTAGGATCCCCTTTAAATAATCGGAAAATCATGAAAGATTGACATCAAAATCATGAAAGATTAAAAATTGTATAAAGGTCCCATGCTGCATCATGGGAAATTACATAAAATTGTTGGAGATTGAGACGCATTTTCTAGTGATGGGATAATGGCCACGAGCTGCTATAATGTAGAAACCATCCTGTAACAATGTGCAGGTCAGGAAGACATATGGAGACTATGTAACAGAAGGACCACCAGGTGTGATCGAGGGGTCCTGTAGGATTTACCATCCTTACCCCTCCTCAGCTTTCCTCCCCTACATTGCAACTCTGTAGCCTTCATCTCCCGACCTTGATACAACGTCTCCATGTCTGAAGATCTAGAGTTCTTCTCCTCGGTTCTCTGACACGTGGGGCGACTTCTAAAGGGCGCACATTTTGTCTTTAACCTTTTTTGAACATTTTTTTTGTGCTCAGAATTCAGCCGTTCCCTTCATCAGAGTCTCCCAACGCTGCCCTTATCAACCTCATTCCCCTGACTTCTCCTTCCGGGGGCTTGAATTAATTCTTCAGAAAGAGATAAGGTAATTTATTCCAAAACATGTTTTTTGTGCATAATCATAAGCCGGAATAGGATGGATGAGCTCCCCAAGAGTTGGAAAGTTTTGAGCTAGGCAGACGGGCAAAATGCATTATATTTAACACTTCAACTTCTGGTCATTATCATAGGGCGCCAGGTTTCCTAAATTTACACAATACCTCCAAGTGTTATACCCAATGCTCAGGCCATGAGTTCTGTTTCCCTTGATGTTCTTGCATATTTGTTGAGTTTTACATAGAATCCGATGCCCATCGTCCTGTACAAACCTCCAACCCATGGCTGAAAATATGAACCAATCCCCAGGTAATTATCCTGACTGAGAACAATTTCCATTGACTTCTACTCAGTTAGGCTGGATTCACACGAGCATGTTCGGTCCGTAAAGGACGGAACGTATTTCAGCCGCAAGTCCCGGACCGCACACACTGCAGGGAGTTGTCCCGCAGCGAGGCAGGGACTCCTAGCGTCGTACATAACTATGATGCTAGGAGCCCGGCTCCCTGCAGTGTGTGCGGTCCGGGATTTGCACCCGAAATACGCTCCGTCCTTTACGGACCGAACATGCTCGTGTGAGTCCAGCCTAAGGGTATGTTCACACGAGGGCGTCCGTTACGGCTGAAATTACGGGGATGTTTCAGCCTGAAAACATCCCCGTAATTTCAGCCGTACCGGCATGTGCAGGCGCTTGAACGCCGCGTCAATTACGGCCGTAATTAGCGCTGCTATTCATTGGAGTCAATGAATAACGGCTCCAATTACGGCCAAAGAAGTGACAGGTCACTTCTTTGACGCGGGCGTCTATTTACGCGCCGTCATTTGACAGCGGCGCGTAAATACACGCCTCGTGTGAACAGACAAACGTCTGCCCATTGCTTTCAATGGGCAGATGTTTGTCAGCGCTATTGAGGCGCTATTTTCAGACGTAATTCGGGGCAAAAACGCCCGAATTACGTCCGTAAATAGGCCGTGTGAACATACCCTAACTCTTACCACAGTTTTGGATTGCAGTAAAGTTGCGTCAACTTCAACTTTGTTTCTAAATCATGGAAACATTGAGACTATGTTGACGATGACCAGGGCTAGGCTCAATGTCACAGCAGACAGGCCAGCACGCTGTCGACAATTGGAATTGTGTGTGATCCGACACTACAACCCAATAGCTGAAGCTGATATGCCAAAATGCTATAAAATGTCCCTTGGTTTGACTTATAGGGGTTGTCCACTTTTTTCAGAGTTTCCTGTGTTAGATCCCCAGAGATCATCTGCAATCTGTGAGAGAATCCACCGGCAAGTTTTCAATTTCTCTACAGCGCCACTACAGGGGAAATGAGGCATTACACAGAGCCTATTGAAATGAATGGAATGTTAGTGTAAGGCACGGACACGTAGGGTACTCCAGGGCAAGAGAGGTCGACCTCTTATACATCACAGTCCATATACCACAACATAGGTCAATGTCTCCGTCTATGAACCCAAAATGCAGCTTCTCCCAAATAAATCTGTCTGGCAAGCGAGAAACACAAGACTAACTGACTCCTGTTTGGCAGATCTACTCTTAAAGTGCAAGAATTCGTGGCAAGAGCAGCGACAAAATGTTTTTATAATTCCTGGATTGCTGTTAATTGCCACCAAATTTAGTTACAAGTAGAAATATATTAATGTGCATCCATATTCATCAGCAGCGCAGCATCCAAAGCCTCTCACGTATGTTCACTGCTGAAAATAGACCGGTGGCTCCTTATATCGTTTTATTAATCATTATCAACCCTTCATCACAGAGCAATGACATGCCACGTAGCGTAGTACAAATAACACCGCCATACACTGCGCTCACTGTCTCAGCCGCGCTACCAAACTAGAGAAATATGGAGGCGCATGTGTCCAGAGCCAATTCACATGGAAACCAATTTATGTGTGTTGGTTGGAATTAAATGCCTTGCAACACTTGGGGTATAAAACAAAAATGGCCCACCAACATTTGGGGTGAAAGACAACAAAATAACTGACACTTGGGGTACATTATAATGACACTTGGGGTACAGAACAATAACACACTGACACTTGAGGTACAGGATAATGACATACTGACACTTGGGGTACAGGATAATGACACACTGACACTTGGGGTACAGGATAATGACACTGACACTTGGGGTGCAGGATAATGATACACTGACACTTGGGGGACAGGATAATGATACATTGACACTTGGGGGACAGGATAATGATACATTGACACTTGGGGGACAGGATAATGATACACTGACACTTGGAGTACAGGATACTGACACTTGGGGTACAGGATAATGATACACTGACACTTGGGGTACAGGATAATGATACACTGACACTTGGGGTACAGGATAATTATACTGACACTTGGGGGACAGGATAATGACACTTGGGGGATAAGATAATGATACTGACACTTGGGGGACAGGATGACACTTGGGGACAGGATAATGACACTTGGGGACAGGATAATGACACTTGGGGTACAGGATAATGACACACTGACACTTGGGGGGACAGGATAATGACACTTGGGGTACAGGATAATGACACTGACACTTGGGGGGACAGGATAATGACACTTGGGGGACAGGATAATGACACTTGGGGTACAGGATAATGATGACACTGACACTTGGGGACAGGATAATGACACTGACACTTGGGGGATAGGATAATGATACATTGACACTTGGGGGACAGGATAATGATACATTGACACTTGGGGTACAGGATAATGATACACTGACACTTGGGGTACAGGATAATGATACACTGACACTTGGGGTACAGGATAATGATACACTGACACTTGGGGTACAGGATAATGATACACTGACACTTGGGGTACAGGATAATTATACTGACACTTGGGGGACAGGATAATGACACTTGGGAGATAAGATAATGATACTGACACTTGGGGGACAGGATGACACTTGGGGACAGGATAATGACACTTGGGGACAGGATAATGACACTTGGGGTACAGGATAATGACACACTGACACTTGGGGGGACAGGATAATGACACTTGGGGTACAGGATAATGACACTGACACTTGGGGGGACAGGATAATGACACTTGGGGGACAGGATAATGACACTTGGGGTACAGGATAATGATGACACTGACACTTGGGGACAGGATAATGACACTTGGGGTACAGGATAATGACACACTGACACTTGGGGTACAGGATAATTATACTGACACATGGGGGACAGGATAATGACACTTGGGGGATAAGATAATGATACTGACACTTGGGGGACAGGCTAATGACACTTGGGGACAGGATAATGACACTTGGGGTACAGGATAATGACACACTGACACTTGGGGGGACAGGATAATGACACTTGGGGTACAGGATAATGACACTGACACTTGGGGGGACAGGATAATGACACTTGGTGGGACAGGATAATGACACTTGGGGGACAGGATGATGACACTGATACTTGGGGTACAGGATAATGACACTTGGGGTACAGGATAATGACACTTGGGGGGACAGGATAATGACACTTGGGGGACAGGATGATGACACTGATACTTGGGGTACAGGATAATGACACTTGGGGTACAGGATAATGACACTTGGGGGGACAGGATAATGACACTTGGGGTACAGGATAATGACACTTGGGGTACAGGATAATGACACTTGGGGGGACAGGATAATGACACTTGGGGGACAGGATGATGACACTGATACTTGGGGTACAGGATAATGACACTTGGGGTACAGGATAATGACACTTGGGGGGACAGGATAATGACACTTGGGGTACAGGATAATGACACTTGGGGTACAGGATAATGACACTTGGGGTACAGGATAATGACACTTGGGGGGACAGGATAATGACACTTGGGGTACAGGATAATGACACTTGGGGTACAGGATAATGACACTTGGGGGACAGGATAATGCCGCCCTGTCACATATGTGAATACTGGTGGTTTCTTCCTCAGGATATTCCCCTGTGTATTATTTGCACTTCTGCAGAATATTCCTGGACTCGGGCACGCTTGGCATTTTATTCTCACAGGTCATGAGCACTTTGCCCGCAAAACTGAGGTGAGCTGTAAAAGTTTCTTCTGTTCCTCGGACAGGACTGACAGGGGCTGATCGCTTGAAAAGGGCAGAACTCACCCTGGCCCGGGGTGCCCTATCAATCCTACAATGCGGCGCTGCCGTATATTCTTTTGCTTAGTCTTAAATAAACGCCTCAAGTCAAGAAGCCCAAAATGTTTCTAATAAGGTCACCAGCAACATCCTCCTAATAGCAGAGAACATTGTGTGTTGTGTATTTTAAGCTGAAAAAGAGCAAACTAACCTTTCTGTAGCTGTCAAGAAAACACGGCGTGGAGTGAAGACTGTGACCCACTTAGACAGCTCGGGTTTGGCAAATCTAATTCTCAGTATTGGGTCCTATTAAAACACACAGAGGAGCTGCTGCAAACACGGGACCTTGGATCGGGAAAGGAATGATTGATTCCGTGTCTCAATGACTGATTCACCTAAAGTGGTCTCCAACCTGTGACGTTCCAGCTGTTGTGGGACTGCAACTCCCAGCATGCCCTGACAGCCTGCGGGGAGTTGTCATTTTACAACAGCTGGCGAGCCGCAAGCTTGAAACCACTCACCTAATGGTTCAGCCTGTTCTGTTTAATCAGACCAATTTACAGATACAGTTATATGTATATGTACTGATCATGTATACATTTTACTATTATAAACCTATAGAAGGGGGTGTAAATATTTTTTTGCCTTATTTAAATTATTATGTGCGTCATACTTTTTAAAGATCTGCACAATGGTTATTAAAGCAAATCTCTCAGGTCTCCTATATGAGGGCAGCATGGGATAGAGACGAAGACGCTGAGCTCGGGGATATATAGTTTTCTATGATTTGATTCAATATTTTCATGTAAAAAGCTGCTTAACTGTCCTGCTACCCCCTCCACTTATAGAGAGAGCCTGTGAGTCCTTCTTGCCCCACCCACACACCCAAACGCCCAATCAGCCATTGTGGGCGGGATAAGAAAGACTCACAGGCTTTCTCTGTGTGGGCAGGGTAGCAAGACTCATAGGCTTTGTCTATGTGTGGACAGGGTAGCAGGACTCACAGGCTTTCTCTATGAGTGGATGGGAATTGCAGGACTCACAGGCTTTCTCTATGCGTGGGCAGGGTAAGCAGGACTCACACACTTTCTCTATGAGTGGGGTGGTCTAGAAGGACACACAGGCTTTCTCTATAAATTCTTCCCATGGATAGCAGGATTCACAGGCTTTCCCTATGAGTAGGGGAGTCTAGTAGGACTCACAGGCTTTCTCTATCAGTGAACATGGATAGCAGGACTCACAGGCTCTCTCTATGAGTGGTCGGGGGAAGCAGGACTCAGAGGCTTTCTGTATGGGTAGGTGAATCAGGACTCACAGGCTTTCTGTATGGGTAGGTGAATCAGGACTCACAGGCTTTCTGTATGGGTGGGTGGGTGAAGCAGGACTCACAAGCTTTCTGTATGGGTGGGTGGGTGAAGCAGGACTCACAGTCTTTCTGTATGGGTGGGTGGGAGAAGCAGGACTCACAGGCTCACTCTATCAGTCATGGCACCAGTTAAACAACTTTTTAGATGAAAATATTGAATCAAATCATAGAAAACTATATATTCCCGAGCTCAGCGTCTTCACCTCTATCCTTTGCTGCCCTCAGAAAACAGACAGATCCACTTTAAATATATGTTGGTTTTAGGACAAAATGTCCCATTTACACGTGTCCATTCCCTGCACCACATCTGCACTGGTACACATGGGTGTGTGGTTCCATGAGTTTTTGACACTTAGTTCTGGATACTGGTTGTGTTTTTGTTGATTTACTCATAGACAATGATGCAAAACTATTTTAATGCTTCCATATACTTAAGTTCTGCTTAGAAGAGTTGATAGTGTTCATTTAAATGTTGAGTGAAGTTCTCCTTTGAATAAAACATGACAAAAAAAAATATTATTTTACAAGATAAGACCATCACAGTAGAATTAGATGAGATCTTAAAGGAGATATCCAATCAATGACCTTCTGAGATGCCATAGACACATATCAGAAGATCACATGAATGTAGTCCACTAGCTCAGACCACCACCAATTTCCAGAAGGGGATGCTCCACTATATGGACCCATGGACCTCATTGGAACCATTCAGAGATGGAATTTACTGTAAAGCTCCGACTCATCATGCTACGCAACAACAACATTTACATAAATGATCAGAGAATTCCTGGGGTGTTCATCTTTGAGTTTTGAGGGTATTCCGTCATCTATAGTTCTGGAAATTGACAGAGGTCCGAGAACATGATGAGATCTTCTGACATGTCTATATGCTATGTCAGAAGAACACAATGGGTGGAGTTCCCCTCTAAGTATTGGTTATTTCAGGGGCAAAATGATAATATCATGAGCTCTTAATATTTAATGTTAGCTGATCAACCAGTTGGCATCAATGGTGGTCACCGGCTAACACCTGCAGGCAAAGGACCATCCAGTGGTTTCCATCATCTTGAGGTGGAGCAGGACTCTGAAGGACTTCTCAGCTACCAGACCTTCAGGAACCTTGACCGCTCAGTCTGGCCTTTGTTATTTTTTATTTTATTTTATTACCTTAGCCCGGCTTCATTCAAAGTCATTTTCGGGAAATCCTCTTGGTCCAAAGCTCAACTTATACATCTGATGAATGTAAAAATATTCCTAGGGTTTTCGGTTTTTAACACTTAATGAGAATGTCTGGGTCCTGTTTTTGTTGTAAATGATTGAGACTCCACACTTCACCCTGTACATCCTTATAGAGTATTTGGTAGAGTCTTTCCCTGTCAGTAATATGGTAATGTGAGTATTCCTATCTGTTCCTCATCAATGTTAAATGCTTGGAAGGTCACGGGCAATAAACCTCCCTGCCACTCACTAACACGGGTGGGATTTGGCTCCCGCCTTGGACTATATTTCAGAAATCCTTTCCACTCCCTGCTGCTATATTGACAAATCCAATTTCTGCTCCTTCTCCAGATCCGGCTGCACCTTCCCTCCGTTGGTCTCATTTATTTCAATTTGCTACGCTTTCTGTCTGCTCCTCATTATTTAAGGAAGAAAAACAATTCTGCAATGTGAAATTTAAATCCAAAATAAAAAAAGGAAAAAGTGAAGAATGCAAGTGAAGTAAATCCGCGGCGTGTCCAGGGATTTATACGGCAGGTCTCCTCTTCCATTACATTGTGGTGACATTTTGTATTTCAATAGTAGAGAGGCGTTGTATTGAAAATTCCTGGTATATTTTGGTAGTAAATCGGGCTAGGTGAGAATTTTTAGTACTCATCAGAACTTTACCTCCATTGAGCCAAATTGATATACTATGAACTAATATTACAGGGCACTTGTCACATAGGTGATAGTCAAGTTATGGTCTGTTGCCTATCCATGACCTAATGAAGTCGAATCTTCCATCTGAAGTCCCATTGATCAGACTGAGGTTCTATCTTCTCTGAGTACAGAATGTGACATGGAGTATGTACCCATCTAGATAACTTGGTAAGTACAACAGCACAACACACAAACCCAATGGATGGACCCAAGACCGGCAGTATGTCCGATGCCGCTATATTATGTTAGCGCTCCTCCTCCCATATGGTGTACAGTCATACAACGTTCAAATAACCAAACTATACAGTGACTCATTATACAGTATGATGTTGAAATAATAGTGCCATATAGTGGCCAAATATCTCTTCCATACAGTTGCCTTGATAATAACGCAATACCGTCCTGCCATCACCGACATACTATAGATTGTACAAATCTGTCTAAGTAGCAGTGCCACAAAATACTCCCATAGAGTGCTCAAATAATACCAACATACCAAGACCATATAACAGCTTTATACATAAAGTAATCTAATAACAGTGCAATACGATGTGTAAAAAATGCTGCCATGCAATTTACTGTTTATTGGGTGGAAAGTACTAAACGATTTACTTTAGTGGCGTAAGAAAGTTAAAAATCTTGTTGTACGCCCTATCTGTGTTAAAATTTGCAACTTTTCACTCCTTTTTATCACTTTTGTGCTGAGAAAAGTAGGCGGGTGTTAAGTGGGAGGGGGCGGAGCCATCGTGGGTCTAACGATAGCACAAATCTACGCCAGCTCATAGCAGGTGTAGATTTAAGTTCCTGGCGAATGGACAATCAAAGATATGCCAAATTTATTAAGAGGCGTTAGGGGCATTTCATGCTGACGTACTTTGGTTAAAGACTGGCGTATCCAGGGGTGTAGCTAAAGGCTCATGGGCCCCTCCTCAACACCACCAGACCTCTGCGCACGCCTATGCCCACCCGCCTTGCCCAAAAGCCCCCATGGATGCCCCCACAGTATAATACCCTCCATTGCTGCTTCCACAATATAATGCCCCCACACAGTATAATGCTCCTCATAGCTGCCCAACACAGTATAATTCGCCCCATAGCTGCCCCACACAGTATAATGCCCCACCATAGCTGCCACCATATCAGCCCCCTCCCATACCTAGTATAATGCCTCCATTTTGTGCCTAATAGAAATATAATAAAATAAGTACTTCTCCCCATTCCCATGATGAGTGGAGGATCCTTCGCCTCCTTTGGCCTGTGCTATGAGTGACTCGGCGTAGACAGGCGCCATGATGTCACTTCATCGTGCCTGTCTGCGCCGAACTGCTCATGGCTCACGGCACAGTGAATGCTGGAGTAAGGAGCCGTCAGCTCCTTGCTCCAGCATTGAATTCAACTTCATCTGTGTCCTGAGGACGCAGATACAGTTGTAACCGGGACCACCGCGGTCAGCACTGTGTAGCAACAGCACCCCCCCAGGCTTAAGGGCCGGTCACAACTGCAACCATTGCAACCCTTATAGCGTATGAAACATCGTGCCCCCCATGGTGCACAAGAATTCTGGCTCAAATTGTGCCAAAAAACTGGCACACATTTACGAAGGGTTTTAGGCACATTTTGGACTATGAAAGTGGGCGTGGTTTGAAGTAAACGAAGGAGTGGCTTAATAAAAAGGAGGTGTGACCTAAAATACTAAATAATTTTGGCACAAAAAAAAAGGTCTAAATTAAACCCACCAAGAGGTGGCGTAAAATTGGACAAAAGTGTCTAACATGTCTAGCAAGATGCACCCAATTTACCACTGTGTGATAAATTTGGTGAATTTTCTGCCTGTCTACGTCATTAAGTCATGGAACCCAAAGGCTCTTCATTTTTTTTATCAAGCTGCTTGCCGTCTCATGGATGATTAGGTCAGTAGTTCTTAACTAGGGTTCTTGGAATTTTGGTTGTTCTGATTGGAGGTATCCCAGACGACAGCAAAAGCAAGAGCTTTAGAGTAAGAATTGGGTTGAGTGTTTTCCATGGATTCTAACTCTGCTAAAAAAAAAAAAAGGTGAAATAAGCTACAAAATAAAAATAATCACCCTGCTTGTGTCGGTGGTTAACACTTCCAATGCCCGGCAGCTGTTTGTCAGCCCCTATCTTCTCGATGACAGAATCAATAGCCTTTCCTGGCTTCAGGGTTAAATTTTTGCTTCCGTTAATTGCATTGAAGCCCTCAGTCGTCCCTTTCTCTTTGATCTCCCATACAATAGAATGCATCAACAAGAAGACTATCGGCCTCCTCAGTGAATAATAATCAGAGGCAGTGGCGGCAAACATTATCCATGGAAAGCCATGCCACACAGGCAAATGGGACTTTAACATATCCACAATTTACTCTCTGTCACCGCTTATTGAATTTTGATAGCTCAAATGAATAATACTGAAGGAAGCGGGATGTGTGAAGATGGGAATAAGAAGACCTTTAGCAGCCTTAGAGCAGATAAACAAAATCAAATAGATGTAGAGAAGACAGAAAAGCTATTCTGGAGGCAGCCGCCTTATACAGATGACAAACACAATTGGCGGCTTTTATAGCAATAAACAAAAACATGCTTTCAAAAAAAGTTGGATGGGTCATTTTTGTATCTGGACAAAGTATTGAAATTCATGAATTTATTCCTTCAGAATGACAGGGCTTGCATGGCAACCACCTATCCACTGAAAACGGGAACTCCGGTCCCGCTTGTTTTCGGGAATGGCCAGGGTGTAACTGATATGGGAATCTAATTTATCATACTATAAAAGTATACAAGAAACTTTAAGGAAATACTCTGGCAAGGGGGATACAGGTTCCAGCAACTATCTCTAAGTGTTACTCCATTGACCAAGTCTTCTGTTTCTAAGAGAAGAATGAACATATTTAGATGGAAAAAAAAATCAATTATTTAGTTTGGAGTCGAATAAGGCCTCCCAATAAATAAGTGCAAGTTTTACCAAAATTTTCCTTTAAAAATAATGTCCTAAAATGACTTTCATGACACGTCAATCAGAGGTTCCCATATCTCCCTCTCAATACAATCGAGAAAGACCATGAGGCCACCTCTGCATTACGGGTTAGGACTTTGTCTTACCCATTCTATGGATTGGCAAGGGTCCAGCAGTTGGACCATCATGAATCCCAACAATGAGCTGGTTCAAGTCCTGACCTTTAAACTAGAGGTGAGTGACCATAGGGTGACCTTCTTTTGAAATGAGTACAATTTTCATTAAATTCCCATCACTTCTATTTATTTCAATGGAATATCCCACCAATTTCCAGCCACCTTTTCATTAAAAGTGGAGGCCAGCTTATTTTTGGGATCGGTGGGGTCCAGCAGCTGGACCTTCAAGAATCTCAACAACGAGCATGTCCTAGTTCTGACCCTTTAACTAAAAGGGACTGGATGGTGACTCCCTTAAAATGAATGGAAGTTGAATGAGGTCTCCATCACTAACATCCATTGCAACCTTCCATTGAAGGTTGGGGCCAGCTAATTCACCAATCCCGCGAATGATTCGCTACGAAGACATTTGTAGCAGTCACCATTGAAATTAATGGGAGTTACAAAAACTCCAAAATATATATTTAGCAATCCCTTTTATTTATATGTATGTAGTGATCTAATTAAAAGAGAGGGGCAACATTAATGACCATTGTGTTGGAGATTTCTCTGAGAAGCACCAATGTGGGGTTGGATATTCTATAGAGCGGTGGTCTGCAACCCGTGGACCTCCTGCTTTTACAAAACTATAACTCCCAGCATGCCCTGACAGCTTGTGGTTGTAGTTTTGCTATAGCTGGAAGGCTGGAAATATCTACAATCGAGCATTGCATCGTTTTCATTTTTGGAATTCAGGGTGGTCCAAGCTATAAAATAAGGTTTATTTCCTCTTTAAGTTTTTATCTGAGCTATAGAATTGAAGGGGTTAATAAAATCCTCATCAGCAGCGGTAAGAGAACATTATACAAATCACAATACACAATAATACTGACCACCAGTTATTTCAAGTCCAAAAAAGAAAATAAAGCAAATTCCCTTCGGCCTTTCCAATGAGCTTTGCCAATTGATTGCAAATTGCACAAAACATCCAGCGGAAATGCGCTGCCACATGTAAATTTACCGGAGTCGTTTTTATAATGGGATGAATCAATTCCGATGCCATTTCCCAGAATTTTTAGAATTTGAAGAAAATTCCATGCACAAGAGAAATAACGAGATTGGTCTAATTGTCCTCACCAATGGTTTATGTCTTAATCAGGTAGAGAGGGCAATGATTCCGAATTTAAATATTTTTATTTCATAATTAGATCCGGCTGCCACCTGAACGGAGCAAAACACTGTCCTCGAGATTATAAACAGTGAATCAAACCACATAAGCCATGGAGATAAAACCAGGACTCGTCCCAAATACCATCCAGGAAACAGTTGGAGCATTCAGCTAATTGTGTTTTCAGCTACTTCTCGCTTCCAAATGAGGAATTTATAACAATTTATGTCCATTAGAATAAGAGGAAAAAAAATATTTTTATTTAAAAAACAAAAAGTTGTTATAATGTTTCTGGAGTATTTTTTCTTGGAACTCTGCTTTTTGCTCTTTTCCTGTTACTCCTCCTGGAAAGGTATCAATAAATTGACAACTGGGTGTTCAGTAATGCCACACAGGAGACCTGACAGCTCCTCTATACTACACCACACAGGAGACCTGACAGCTCCTCTATACTACACCACACAGGAGAGCTGACAGATCCTCTATACTACGCCACACAGGAGACCTGACAGCTCCTCTATACTATACCACACAGGAGACCTAACAGCTCCTCTATACTACACCACACAGGAGACCTGACAGCTCCTCTATACTACACCACACCACACAGGAGAACTGACAGCTCCTCTATACTACACCACACAGGAGAGCTGACAGCTCCTCTATACTACACCACACAGGAGAGCTGACAGATCCTCTATACTACACCACACAGGAGAGCTGACAGCTCCTCTATACTACACCACACAGGAGACCTAACAGCTCCTCTATACTACACCACACCACACAGGAGAGCTGACAGGTCCTCTATACTACATCACACAGGAGACTGACAGCTCCTCTATACTACACCACACAGGAGAGCTGACAGATCCTCTATACTACATCACACAGGAGAGCTGACGACTCCTCTATACTACACCACACAGGAGAGCTGACAGATCCTCTATACTACACCACACAGGAGAGCTGACAGATCCTCTATACTACACCACCCAGGAGAACTGACAGATCCTCTATACTACACCACACAGGAGAGCTGACAGATCCTCTATACTACACAACACCGGAGAGCTGACAGCTCCGCTATACTATACCACATAGGAGAGCTGACAGCACCTCTATACTACACCACACAGAAGAGCTGACCGCTCCTCTATACTACACCACACAGGAGAGCCGACAGATCCTCTATACTACACAACACAGGAGTACTGACAGATCCTCTATACTACACCACACAGGAGAACTGACATATCCTCTATACTACACCACACAGGAGAGCTGCCAGCTCCTCTATACTACACCACACAGGAGAGCTGACAGCTCCTCTATACTACACCACACAGGAGAGCTGACAGCTCCTCTATACTACACCACACAGGAGAGCTGACAGCTCCTCTATACTACACCACACAGGAGAGCTGACAGATCCTCTATACTACACCACACAGGAGAACTGACATATCCTCTATACTACACCACACAGGAGAGCTGCCAGCTCCTCTATACTACACCACACAGGAGAGCTGACAGCTCCTCTATACTACACCACACAGGAGAGCTGACAGCTCCTCTATACTACACCACACAGGAGAGCTGACAGCTCCTCTATACTACACCACACAGGAGAGCTGACAGCTCCTCTATACTACACCACACAGGAGAGCTGACAGATCCTCTATACTACACCACACAGGAGAGCTGACAGATCCTCTATACTACACCACACAGGAGAACTGACATATCCTCTATACTACACCACACAGGAGAGCTGCCAGCTCCTCTATACTACACCACACAGGAGAGCTGACAGCTCCTCTATACTACACCACACAGGAGAGCTGACAGCTCCTCTATACTACACCACACAGGAGAGCTGACAGATCCTCTATACTACACCACACAGGAGAGCTGACAGATCCTCTATACTACACCACACAGGAGAACTGACAGATCCTCTATACTACACCACACAGGAGACCTGACAGCTCCTCTATACTACACCACACAGGAGAGCTGACAGATCCTCTATATTACGCCACACAGGAGACCTGACAGCTCCTCTATACTACACCACACAGGAGACCTGACAGCTCCTCTATACTACACCACACCACACAGGAGAACTGACAGCTCCTCTATACTACACCACACAGGAGAGCTGACAGCTCCTCTATACTACACCACACAGGAGAGCTGACAGATCCTCTATACTACACCACACAGGAGAGCTGACAGCTCCTCTATACTACACCACACAGGAGACCTAACAGCTCCTCTATACTACACCACACCACACCACACAGGAGAGCTGACAGGTCCTCTATACTACATCACACAGGAGACCTGACAGCTCCTCTATACTACACCACACAGGAGAGCTGACAGATCCTCTATACTACACCACACAGGAGAGCTGACAGCTCCTGTATACTACACCACACAGGAGAGCTGACAGATCCTCTATACTACACCACACAGTAGAGCTGACAGATCCTCTATACTACACCACCCAGGAGAACTGACAGATCCTCTATACTACACCACACAGGAGAGCTGACAGATCCTCTATACTACACAACACAGGAGAGCTGACAGCTCCGCTATACTATACCACATAGGAGAGCTGACAGCACCTCTATACTACACCACACAGAAGAGCTGACCGCTCCTCTATACTACACCACACAGGAGAGCCGACAGATCCTCTATACTACACAACACAGGAGTACTGACAGATCCTCTATACTACACCACACAGGAGAACTGACATATCCTCTATACTACACCACACAGGAGAGCTGACAGCTCCTCTATACTACACCACACAGGAGAGCTGACAGATCCTCTATACTACACCACACAGGAGAGCTGACAGATCCTCTATACTACACCACACAGGAGAACTGACAGATCCTCTATACTACACCACACAGGAGACCTGACAGCTCCTCTATACTACACCACACAGGAGAGCTGACAGATCCTCTATACTACGCCACACAGGAGACCTGACAGCTCCTCTATACTACACCACACAGGAGACCTGACAGCTCCTCTATACTACACCACACCACACAGGAGAACTGACAGCTCCTCTATACTACACCACACAGGAGAGCTGACAGCTCCTCTATACTACACCACACAGGAGAGCTGACAGATCCTCTATACTACACCACACAGGAGAGCTGACAGCTCCTCTATACTACACCACACAGGAGACCTAACAGCTCCTCTATACTACACCACACCACACAGGAGAGCTGACAGGTCCTCTATACTACATCACACAGGAGACCTGACAGCTCCTCTATACTGCACCACACAGGAGAGCTGACAGATCCTCTATACTACACCACACAGGAGAGCTGACAGCTCTTCTATACTACACCACACAGGAGAGCTGACAGATCCTCTATACTACACCACACAGGAGAGCTGACAGATCCTCTATACTACACCACCCAGGAGAACTGACAGATCCTCTATACTACACCACACAGGAGAGCTGACAGATCCTCTATACTACACAACACAGGAGAGCTGACAGCTCCGCTATACTATACCACATAGGAGAGCTGACAGCACCTCTATACTACACCACACAGAAGAGCTGACCGCTCCTCTATACTACAACACACAGGAGAGCCGACAGATCCTCTATACTACACAACACAGGAGTACTGACAGCTCCTCTATACAACACCACACAGGAGAGCTGACAGATCCTCTGTACTACACCACACAGGAGAGCTGACAGCTCCTCTATACTACACCACACAGGAGAGCTGACAGCTCCTCTATACTACACGACACAGGAGAGCTGACAGATCCTCTATACTACACCACACAGGAGAGCTGACAGATCCTCAATACTACACCACACAGGAGAACTGACAGATCCTCTATACTACACCACACAGGAGACCTGACAGCTCCTCTATACTACACCACACAGGAGAGCTGACAGATCCTCTATACTACGCCACACAGGAGACCTGACAGCTCCTCTATACTACACCACACATGAGACCTGACAGCTCCTCTATACTACACCACACCACACAGGAGAACTGACAGCTCCTCTATACTACACCACACAGGAGAGCTGACAGCTCCTCTATACTACACCACACAGGAGAGCTGACAGATCCTCTATACTACACCACACAGGAGAGCTGACAGCTCCTCTATACTACACCACACAGGAGACCTAACAGCTCCTCTATACTACACCACACCACACAGGAGAGCTGACAGGTCCTCTATACTACATCACACAGGAGACCTGACAGCTCCTCTATACTACACCACACAGGAGAGCTGACAGATCCTCTATACTACACCACACAGGAGAGCTGACAGCTCCTCTATACTACACCACACAGGAGAGCTGACAGATCCTCTATACTACACCACACAGGAGAGCTGACAGATCCTCTATACTACACCACCCAGGAAAACTGACAGATCCTCTATACTACACCACACAGGAGAGCTGACAGATCCTCTATACTACACAACACAGGAGAGCTGACAGCTCCGCTATACTATACCACATAGGAGAGCTGACAGCACCTCTATACTACACCACACAGAAGAGCTGACCGCTCCTCTATACTACACCACACAGGAGAGCCGACAGATCCTCTATACTACACAACACAGGAGTACTGACAGATCCTCTATACTACACCACACAGGAGAACTGACATATCCTCTATACTACACCACACAGGAGAGCTGCCAGCTCCTCTATACTACACCACACAGGAGAGCTGACAGCTCCTCTATACTACACCACACAGGAGAGCTGACAGCTCCTCTATACTACACCACACAGGAGAGCTGACAGATCCTCTATACTACACCACACAGGAGAGCTGACAGATCCTCTATACTACACCACACAGGAGAACTGACAGATCCTCTATACTACACCACACAGGAGACCTGACAGCTCCTCTATACTACACCACACAGGAGAGCTGACAGATCCTCTATACTACGCCACACAGGAGACCTGACAGCTCCTCTATACTACACCACACAGGAGACCTGACAGCTCCTCTATACTACACCACACCACACAGGAGAACTGATAGCTCCTTTATACTACACCACACAGGAGAGCTGACAGCTCCTCTATACTACACCACACAGGAGAGCTGACAGATCCTCTATACTACACCACACAGGAGAGCTGACAGCTCCTCTATACTACACCACACAGGAGAGCTGACAGCTCCTCTATACTACACCACACCACACAGGAGAGCTGACAGGTCCTCTATACTACATCACACAGGAGACCTGACAGCTCCTCTATACTACACCACACAGGAGAGCTGACAGATCCTCTATACTACACCACACAGGAGAGCTGACAGCTCCTCTATACTACACCACACAGGAGAGCTGACAGATCCTCTATACTACACCACACAGGAGAGCTGACAGATCCTCTATACTACACCACACAGGAGAGCTGACAGATCCTCTATACTACACCACACAGGAGAGCTGACAGATCCTCTATACTACACCACACAGGAGAACTGACAGATCCTCTATACTACACCACACAGGAGAGCTGACAGATCCTCTATACTACACCACACAGGAGAGCTGACAGATCCTCTATACTACACCACACAGGAGAACTGACAGATCCTCTATACTACACCACACAGGAGACCTGCCAGCTCCTCTATACTACACCACACAGGAGAGCTGACAGCTCCTCTATACTACACCACACAGGAGAGCTGACAGCTCCTCTATACTACACCACACAGGAGAGCTGACAGATCCTCTATACTACACCACACAGGAGAGCTGACAGATCCTCTATACTACACCACACAGGAGAACTGACAGATCCTCTATACTACACCACACAGGAGACCTGACAGCTCCTCTATACTACACCACACAGGAGAGCTGACAGATCCTCTATACTACGCCACACAGGAGACCTGACAGCTCCTCTATACTACACCACACAGGAGACCTGACAGCTCCTCTATACTACACCACACCACACAGGAGAACTGACAGCTCCTCTATACTACACCACACAGGAGAGCTGACAGCTCCTCTATACTACACCACACAGGAGAGCTGACAGATCCTCTATACTACACCACACAGGAGAGCTGACAGCTCCTCTATACTACACCACACAGGAGACATAACAGCTCCTCTATACTACACCACACCACACAGGAGAGCTGACAGGTCCTCTATACTACATCACACAGGAGACCTGACAGCTCCTCTATACTACACCACACAGGAGAGCTGACAGCTCCTCTATACTACACCACACAGGAGAGCTGACAGCTCCTCTATACTACACCACACAGGAGAGCTGACAGATCCTCTATACTACACCACACAGGAGAGCTGACAGATCCTCTATACTACACCACCCAGGAGAACTGACAGATCCTCTATACTACACCACACAGGAGAGCTGACAGATCCTCTATACTACACAACACAGGAGAGCTGACAGCTCCGCTATACTATACCACATAGGAGAGCTGACAGCACCTCTATACTACACCACACAGAAGAGCTGACCGCTCCTCTATACTACAACACACAGGAGAGCCGACAGATCCTCTATACTACACAACACAGGAGTACTGACAGCTCCTCTATACTACACCACACAGGAGAGCTGACAGATCCTCTGTACTACACCACACAGGAGAGCTGACAGCTCCTCTATACTACACCACACAGGAGAGCTGACAGCTCCTCTATACTACACCACACAGGAGAGCTGACAGATCCTCTATACTACACCACACAGGAGAGCTGACAGATCCTCAATACTACACCACACAGGAGAACTGACAGATCCTCTATACTACACCACACAGGAGACCTGACAGCTCCTCTATACTACACCACACAGGAGAGCTGACAGATCCTCTATACTACGCCACACAGGAGACCTGACACCTCCTCTATACTACACCACACATGAGACCTGACAGCTCCTCTATACTACACCACACCACACAGGAGAACTGACAGCTCCTCTATACTACACCACACAGGAGAGCTGACAGCTCCTCTATACTACACCACACAGGAGAGCTGACAGATCCTCTATACTACACCACACAGGAGAGCTGACAGCTCCTCTATACTACACCACACAGGAGACCTAACAGCTCCTCTATACTACACCACACCACACAGGAGAGCTGACAGGTCCTCTATACTACATCACACAGGAGACCTGACAGCTCCTCTATACTACACCACACAGGAGAGCTGACAGATCCTCTATACTACACCACACAGGAGAGCTGACAGATCCTCTATACTACACCACACAGGAGAGCTGACAGATCCTCTATACTACACCACCCAGGAGAACTGACAGATCCTCTATACTACTCCACACAGGAGAGCTGACAGATCCTCTATACTACACAACACAGGAGAGCTGACAGCTCCGCTATACTATACCACATAGGAGAGCTGACAGCACCTCTATACTACACCACACAGAAGAGCTGACCGCTCCTCTATACTACACCACACAGGAGAGCCGACAGATCCTCTATACTACACAACACAGGAGTACTGACAGATCCTCTATACTACACCACACAGGAGAACTGACATATCCTCTATACTACACCACACAGGAGAGCTGCCAGCTCCTCTATACTACACCACACAGGAGAGCTGACAGCTCCTCTATACTACACCACACAGGAGAGCTGACAGCTCCTCTATACTACACCACACAGGAGAGCTGACAGATCCTCTATACTACACCACACAGGAGAGCTGACAGATCCTCTATACTACACCACACAGGAGAACTGACAGATCCTCTATACTACACCACACAGGAGACCTGACAGCTCCTCTATACTACACCACACAGGAGAGCTGACAGATCCTCTATACTACGCCACACAGGAGACCTGACAGCTCCTCTATACTACACCACACAGGAGACCTGACAGCTCCTCTATACTACACCACACCACACAGGAGAACTGACAGCTCCTTTATACTACACCACACAGGAGAGCTGACAGCTCCTCTATACTACACCACACAGGAGAGCTGACAGATCCTCTATACTACACCACACAGGAGAGCTGACAGCTCCTCTATACTACACCACACAGGAGACCTGACAGCTCCTCTATACTACACCACACCACACAGGAGAGCTGACAGGTCCTCTATACTACATCACACAGGAGACCTGACAGCTCCTCTATACTACACCACACAGGAGAGATGACAGATCCTCTATACTACACCACACAGGAGAGCTGACAGCTCCTCTATACTACACCACACAGGAGAGCTGACAGATCCTCTATACTACACCACACAGGAGAGCTGACAGATCCTCTATACTACACCACACAGGAGAGCTGACAGATCCTCTATACTACACCACACAGGAGAGCTGACAGATCCTCTATACTACACCACACAGGAGAACTGACAGATCCTCTATACTACACCACACAGGAGAGCTGACAGATCCTCTATACTACACCACACAGGAGAGCTGACAGATCCTCTATACTACACCACACAGGAGAACTGACAGATCCTCTATACTACACCACACAGGAGACCTGACAGCTCCTCTATACTACACCACACAGGAGAGCTGACAGATCCTCTATACTACGCCACACAGGAGACCTGACAGCTCCTCTATACTACACCACACAGGAGACCTGACAGCTCCTCTATACTACACCACACCACACAGGAGAACTGACAGCTCCTTTATACTACACCACACAGGAGAGCTGACAGCTCCTCTATACTACACCACACAGGAGAGCTGACAGATCCTCTATACTACACCACACAGGAGAGCTGACAGCTCCTCTATACTACACCACACAGGAGACCTGACAGCTCCTCTATACTACACCACACCACACAGGAGAGCTGACAGGTCCTCTATACTACATCACACAGGAGACCTGACAGCTCCTCTATACTACACCACACAGGAGAGCTGACAGATCCTCTATACTACACCACACAGGAGAGCTGACAGCTCCTCTATACTACACCACACAGGAGAGCTGACAGATCCTCTATACTACACCACACAGGAGAGCTGACAGATCCTCTATACTACACCACCCAGGAGAACTGACAGATCCTCTATACTACACCACACAGGAGAGCTGACAGATCCTCTATACTACACAACACAGGAGAGCTGACAGCTCCGCTATACTATACCACATAGGAGAGCTGACAGCACCTCTATACTACACCACACAGAAGAGCTGACCGCTCCTCTATACTACACCACACAGGAGAGCCGACAGATCCTCTATACTACACAACACAGGAGTACTGACAGATCCTCTATACTACACCACACAGGAGAACTGACATATCCTCTATACTACACCACACAGGAGAGCTGACAGATCCTCTATACTACATCACACAGGAGAGCTGACAGCTCCTCTATACTACACCACACAGGAGAGCTGACAGCTCCTCTATACTACACCACACAGGAGAGCTGACAGATCCTCTATACTACACCACACAGGAGAGCTGACAGATCCTCTATACTACACCACACAGGAGAGCCGACAGATCCTCTATACTACACAACACAGGAGTACTGACAGATCCTCTATACTACACCACACAGGTGAACTGACATATCCTCTATACTACACCACACAGGAGAGCTGCCAGCTCCTCTATACTACACAGCACAGGAGAGCTGACAGCTCCTCTATACTACACCACACAGGAGAGCTGACAGCTCCTCTATACTACACCACACAGGAGAGCTGACAGCTCCTCTATACTACACCACACAGGAGAGCTGACAGATCCTCTATACTACACCACACAGGAGAGCTGACAGATCCTCTATACTACACCACACAGGAGAGCCGACAGATCCTCTATACTACACAACACAGGAGTACTGACAGATCCTCTATACTACACCACACAGGTGAACTGACATATCCTCTATACTACACCACACAGGAGAGCTGCCAGCTCCTCTATACTACACCACACAGGAGAGCTGACAGCTCCTCTATACTACACCACACAGGAGAGCTGACAGATCCTCTATACTACACCACACAGGAGAGCTGACAGATCCTCTATACTACACCACACAGGAGAACTGACAGATCCTCTATACTACACCACACAGGAGACCTGACAGCTCCTCTATACTACACCACACAGGAGAGCTGACAGATCCTCTATACTACGCCACACAGGAGACCTGACAGCTCCTCTATACTACACCACACAGGAGACCTGACAGCTCCTCTATACTACACCACACCACACAGGAGAACTGACAGCTCCTCTATACTACACCACACAGGAGAGCTGACAGCTCCTCTATACTACACCACACAGGAGAGCTGACAGATCCTCTATACTACACCACACAGGAGAGCTGACAGCTCCTCTATACTACACCACACAGGAGACCTGACAGCTCCTCTATACTACACCACACCACACAGGAGAGCTGACAGGTCCTCTATACTACATCACACAGGAGACCTGACAGCTCCTCTATACTACACCACACAGGAGAGCTGACAGATCCTCTATACTACACCACACAGGAGAGCTGACAGCTCCTCTATTCTACACCACACAGGAGAGCTGACAGATCCTCTATACTACACCACACAGGAGAGCTGACAGATCCTCTATACTACACCACCCAGGAGAACTGACAGATCCTCTATACTACACCACACAGGAGAGCTGACAGATCCTCTATACTACACAACACAGGAGAGCTGACAGCTCCGCTATACTATACCACATAGGAGAGCTGACAGCACCTCTATACTACACCACACAGAAGAGCTGACCGCTCCTCTATACTACACCACACAGGAGAGCCGACAGATCCTCTATACTACACAGCACAGGAGTACTGACAGATCCTCTATACTACACCACACAGGAGAACTGACATATCCTCTATACTACACCACACAGGAGAGCTGCCAGCTCCTCTATACTACACCACACAGGAGAGCTGACAGCTCCTCTATACTACACCACACAGGAGAGCTGACAGCTCCTCTATACTACACCACACAGGAGAGCTGACAGATCCTCTATACTACACCACACAGGAGAGCTGACAGATCCTCTATACTACACCACACAGGAGAACTGACAGATCCTCTATACTACACCACACAGGAGAGCTGCCAGCTCCTCTATACTACACCACACAGGAGAGCTGACAGCTCCTCTATACTACACCACACAGGAGAGCCAACAGCTCCTCTATAGTACACCACACAGGAGAGCTGACAGACCCTCTATACTACACCACACAGGAGAACTGACAGCTCCTCTATACTACACCACACAGGAGAACTGACAGATCCTCTATACTACACAACACAGGAGAGCTGACAGCTCTGCTATACTATACCAAATAGGAGAGCTGACAGCACCTCTATACTACACCACACAGAAGAGCTGACCACTCCTCTATACTACACCACACAGGAGAGCCGACAGATCCTCTATACTACACAACACAGGAGTGCTGACAGATCCTATATACTAC
Source organism: Rhinoderma darwinii (assembly GCF_050947455.1). Lineage (NCBI taxonomy): Eukaryota > Metazoa > Chordata > Amphibia > Anura > Rhinodermatidae > Rhinoderma > Rhinoderma darwinii. The sequence goes on from NC_134693.1 coordinate 137,593,751, forward strand.
ACCACACAGGAGAGCTGCCAGCTCCTCTATACTACACCACACAGGAGAACTGACCGCTCCTCTATACTACACCACACAGGAGAACTGACAGATCCTCTATACTACACAACACAGGAGAGCTGACAGCTCCGCTATACTATACCACATAGGAGAGCTGACAGCACCTCTATACTACACCACACAGAAGAGCTGACCACTCCTCTATACTACACCACACAGGAGAGCCGACAGATACTCTATACTACACAACACAGGAGTGCTGAACGATCCTATATACTACACCACAGAGGAGAGCTGCCAACTCCTCTATACTACACCACACAGGAGAGCTGACAGCTCCTCTATACTACACCACACCACACAGGAGAGCTGACAGCTCCTCTATACTACACTACACAGGAGAGCTGACAGATCCTCTATACTACACCACACAGGATAGCTGACAGATCCTCTATACTAAACCAAACAGGAGAACTGACAGATCCTCTAGACTACACCACACAGGAGAGCTGACAGCTCCTCTATACTACACCACACAGGAGAGCCAACAGCTCCTCTATACTGCACCACACAGGAGAGCTGACAGCTCCTCTATACTACACCACACAGGAGAGCTGACAGATCCTCTATACTACACCACACAGGAGAGCTGACAGATCCTCTATACTACACCACAGAGGAGAACTGACAGATCCTCTATACTACACCACACAGGAGAGCTGCCAGCTCCTCTATACTACACCACACAGGAGAGCTGACAGCTCCTCTATACTACACCACACAGGAGAGCCAACAGCTCCTCTATAGTACACCACACAGGAGAGCTGACAGACCCTCTATACTACACCACACAGGAGATCTGACAGCACCTCTATACTACACCACACAGAAGAGCTGACCACTCCTCTATACTACACCACACAGGAGAGCCGACAGATCCTCTATACTACACAACACAGGAGTGCTGACTGATCCTATATACTACACCACACAAGAGAGCTGCCAGCTCCTCTATACTACACCACACAGGAGAACTGACAGCTCCTCTATACTACACCACACAGGAGAACTGACAGATCCTCTATACTACACAACACAGGAGAGCTGACAGCTCCGCTACACTATACCACATAGGAGAGCTGACAGCACCTCTATACTACACCACACAGAAGAGCTGACCACTCCTCTATACTACACCACACAGGAGAGCCGACAGATACTCTATACTACACAACACAGGAGTGCTGACAGATCCTATATACTACACCACACAGGAGAGCTGACAGCTCCGCTATACTATACCACATAGGAGAGCTGACAGCACCTCTATACTACACCACACAGAAGAGCTGACCACTCCTCTATACTACACCACACAGGAGAGCCGACAGATACTCTATACTACACAACACAGGAGTGCTGACAGATCCTATATACTACACCACACAGGAGAGCTGCCAGCTCCTCTATACTACACCACACAGGAGAGCTGACAGCTCCTCTATACTACACCACACAGGAGAGCTGACAGCTCCTCTATACTACACCACACAGGAGAGCTGACAGATCCTCTATACTACACCACACAGGAGAGCTGACAGATCCTCTATACTACACCAAACAGGAGAACTGACAGATCCTCTAGACTACACCACACAGGAGAGCTGCCAGCTCCTCTATGCTACACCACACAGGAGAGCTGACAGCTCCTCTATACTACACCACACAGGAGAGCCAACAGCTCCTCTATACTACATCACACAGGAGAGCTGACAGCTCCTCTATACTATACCACACAGGAGAGCTGACAGCTCCTCTATACTACACCACACAGGAGAGCTGACAGCTCCTCTATACTACATCACACAGGAGAGATGACAGCTCCTCTATACTACACCACACAGGAGACCTGACAGCTCCTCTATACCACACCACACAGGAGAACTGACAATTTATATCCCCCCTCTTTCGCCCTTGAAGCTCACAATGGGACCTCATGACCTTAAAATATGTGCATTTAGGGCCATAATACGGTATGCAGGAACTCAACAGAATTTAGGGATTATATCAGAAATTCTAAACAGGATACAATAATTCCACAGCCCTCACCAACTAATATAGTAAAGCATACTTTTATTTTACATGTTTAATGGCCGATATAAAACGGGAAAAAAGCACAATCGGCCAACACCAGTTTAACGTCGTTAAACGCTTTTCAGGTCTTGAGGATGTGAAACGGATGTTGGGCAATTGTGTGTTTTTTTCCTGTTTTATACTTGCTATTAAGTATGGAAAATAAAAGTCTTCTATAAACTATATCAAATGGTGAGTGCTGTGGAGATGTTGTATCCTGTTTGCTTTTTATTACTGACTGTCTGCACTGAGCGCCATCTGGATAACTAGTAGCGGTTTAGTACCGATCGCTGTACGAATTTATTATATGTGATTTTTGGCTGTTGGCAACTCATTCATAGATTGTATGATATTAGAAATCCTTTCCATTTTCAGCAAGTTGAGCGTGATTTTTAGTGGTCAGGAAATTGCAAACTGATCCTGATTCCCCTATTTGCCTCCGTTGACTCTCCCAGCTCCCTCTTTCTGCTTTTACTCTACACTTTTAGTCATTCGTCATCATTCGCCGTACACAGATAGCCCATAGGAGCCCCCAAATTTCCCTATAGGGTTTTCTGGTAAAAACTATGGGTCTCATTAGCATGAATTATTTAAAGACTCAAAGGAGAACAAATATCAGTGGTGTCATAGAAACAATATTTTAGGATCAGTAGAAACGGCGCAAATTGATCAAATGTTGTACGCATCATGTTTATAGATTGGCGCAACAAGTCCCACTATACAGTATTCTCTTACACCATCTCATGACTGGCATACATATATGGCACTATTTGCAGTGAAAAAAATGGTACACGTCCATTATAAGTTTTGGCGCAAATTTTGGCTACACCCGTTTTATGGACCATCTCCTAAATCGGTAACATGGTAGGTGTAGAAATTTCGAAACGGTACAAGTCGTTCATGCATGTCTGCGTCTTCCACCACTATTTCTCTGGCATAGCATAAAGACGACCTTGCTGCAACAATTGCGCCATTGCAACACGACCCCCAATACGCGCTGTTTAGAAGTCATTACCATATGAAACTATATATAATTTGGAGTCAGTCTATAGGCAGTTACTTTTGGGATTCCAGTTAGAATAAAGTAGTAGAATTTTTCTAATGTTTCGTTCGTTCTTACAGAAAGGACTTTACGACTGCGGTCAGGGAATCATTTGTTAAAATATCATCGCCTTTTAACAACACCTCGGCCAGCCTTTAGTCCTCGATGATGGAGAGGGTACATAATCATTAATGTCGCCATTGCGGTGTAATGTTGCAGGACCTACTGTCAATGGGACTTTTAGGAACCTCAGAACAATGTCCACAAGTCATTGAGAATTCCAAGCGAGAAGGATCGTTGGGACGTCTGCGAAATGCGATATGACAGACGATGTCCGCGCCAGGCGTTTGGAGTTGAAGGAATCTGACATTGTTCTGGGTTCAGGTGCCATCACATCTGGAGATCAAATGAATGATTCAGACAGGGCAGGGACTAGGGGCGGCTGCATCTGTCACCAAAGTGCAGGAGAGCTGTGATGGAGGTGCCATGTTAGGATAAATGTTTAATTTCACACCGCGCTGTGCATTCAAGCACCTGCTGGGCCCAATTCCTGTCGGGTTTGGCAATAATGCCAACTCACCGAAGCAGCTTGGCATCCATTCCCGGTACTCAGGACTGTAAAGGTGATTGATTCAAGGGATTAAAATCCAACGTGAAACATTGGCACGAAGCTCTTGGCATCCATCGGAGCCTGATCTGCTCTATCTACTCTCATATCCGCCGTTCTCTGCGCGACCTCATCACATTTATTAGCGTTCAGCATGAAGTTGGCAGGCCGCTACCTAACCCTCGCTGTCCCAGCTTAGTTTATAATGGAATCATTGATAGAAATAATGCTGTAGAATTAGCCGTAAATCACAATTGGGACACAAAAAGGCCCCGGAGACGCAGAATTCATTTTTTAAATGAATATAAATGAACCACTGGAAGCATCAATATTGTAAAAATTAAAACTGTACGAAATAACTATTCACCACATCCTCAACTACTACTCCCTTTCTCTCTACTGGTCTCCTCTGTTTGATATGACATCAGGTCATAGGTAGAAAGGCTTGAAGGCTATGGCTGTGGTACAATTGCATTTGTAGTGCATACGCCAAGTGTATCCGTAGGCCAGAGTTACCCGATGGATGCTAAAAGGGTGGATTGGACTGTCTATATGGATTGCTCCACTTGTAGATTACCCGCTATCGCCTCCTAGTGTATTCTTCAATATGTGGCACTTCAGGTTGCCTAGCAACCTCTTTACGTCTTATCTGGGTGACCACCTTTGAAATACAGCTAGATAATACTAAACTGGTGACAGGAAGTTTTATCTACTATACAATAGACTGCCTCTCCCGGAGGCACAGACTTGTTTTCATCAACAGAAGCTTGAGAAGATCCTTTACACACCCTACAGTCCCCCATTCTGGGAAGAAAGAAGTATACCCATAGAGGAGCCCCATCTTTCCAGAGGTTTAAAAGCTTAACCTCAAAGGGATTGTCGAGGATTATAAAAAAAACATGGCTTCTCTCTTCCAAAAACGGCATTACGCCTGTCCACAGTTTGTGTGTGGTATTGCAGCCAAATTCACTTAGAGCTGAGCTGCAATACCGGACACGACCTGTGGACTGGGTGGGAGTGGTGCTGTTTTTGGAAGAAAGAAGTCATGATTTTCTAATTCTGGACAGCCCCTGATTGCCCTTAAAAATTGGTGTCTTCTAGGACTGTAGCCGAACCCTTTCAAGCTCCTAATGCCAAGCCAGCATTCGTATTGTCAAAGGGACAGTAACGTATATAGGTAGAGGGAAGGACAAGCGCAGTGCATTTTGGGAAGGTTGCAAGGCATTAGGGGGAAGCCTCAAAAGGTCATGTAATCCTTTTTCTACTCTGTAAAATTTTGGCCAAAGCTTACCGACGGCCACCATATTGCCACAATTCATGTGCCACAAACCTCAAAAGTTTCGGAACTTGCTGAATCCAAAACTTTGGAGAAATTCTGGATGAATTTGATTTGTGTAGGATCGATTCACTCATCCCTACTACTCAACCCTCCTAGTCTTATTGTGCAGTATGTAATCGTTCTCTCGACCAGGTTGTCACCCCCCCCCCCCCCTCCACAAAGTTATAGACGAGTTTGTATTGGGTCTGGCAAGATACACACACACACACACTGTCCAGCTAGATCATGGAAGGGAGGAGGTAAGTTTCGATCAGACTCATCCTTACCCTAAGGCTGGGTTCACACACCCTATTTACGGACGTAATTCGGGCGTTTTAACCTCGAATTACGTCCGAAAATACGGCTCCAATGCGCCGGCAACATCTGCCCATTCATTTGAATGGGCTTTACGATGTTCTGTGCCGACGGTCATTGTTTTTACGTGCCGCTGTCAAAAGACGGCGCGTAAAAAAGACGCCCGCGTCAAAGAAGTGCCTGTCGTAATTGGAGCCATTTTCCATTGACTCAATAGAAAAACAGCTCCATTTACGTCCGTAACGGACGCTGCGAAAAACGGCTGCAACATGGCATTACGTCTGAAATTCAGGAGCTGTTTTCTCCTGAAAACAGCTCCGTAATTTCAGCCGTAATGGACGCTGCCGTGTGAACATACCCTTAGGGTCAAAGGCCTGCCTCAGAACATAAAACAAGCAAGACAAGGGGGAAAAGATTCAGGAAATTCCGAAAATTTTTGACGTTTACATGGAAGCATCTAAATTTCTATAACTTCTTAGATGATAAAAGGAGGATAACTTATTGTCCACCGGATAGGTCATCAGTACATGATCTGTGGGGGTCCAAAACCCGTACCCCGCACCTTTAAGCTGCTCCGGCTGCCTCCGGGCACTGGAAGTACATGCCGGAAGCAGTTGGCTCCCGCCACTGAATAGTGGCCCAGCTGCAGTACTGTATTCAAGTGAATAGTAGCAGAGTTGCAGTTCGGCAGCACGGCCGCTATGCTATGTACAGTGCCCACTGCTTCCGGCTTCGTACATAGCCATAACATCCGGTGCCCGCAGGCAGCCGGAGCAGCTTAACGGTGCGGGGTCCGGGTGTTGGACCCGCACCGATGATATACTGATGACCTATCCGGTGGATAGGTCATGAGTTGTTCAGTAGTGGACAACCCCTTTATTGTGTTTTCTTCTATGGGTTTGTTGAGAGATGTGTTGGGCTTTAAAAAAAAAGCCTCGAAATGTCCTCCCGTTCACCGAAAGATCAACATTAATCATGCAAATAAACGCCACCACAGCCTACAGTCGGAAAATCTGCCATTAGAATAACAATGGCCGGAGGAGATTAAACCTGCGCATGGAGCCGCTTCATCGGGCGGAGGGCCCCCGGCCTGTATGATTTCCTAAATCTCTCAGGGCGTGATTTTTTTTTCTGTGTTAATTCTTCCGTGAGTCTTTGTAGAATAACTTCTGGAACGTACAGCTCTCCAAATTCACATTCACGGGGATTATCTCGGCAACCCTGTTGGATTCACTCATAGAAAATGTAATCACCAGTCACACCGTAGATGTAAAATGTAAAGTAGAATGCCGGAACAATTCCAGGCGGGTGTTTCATTGCCCCGGATAGAGTCTTTGTGTCCTTTTGATTTACAATCCGGGGATTCAATTTTTTTTTAAAAAAAAGTTTGGATTCCAGACATGTTGTATGTAACCGAAAATATAAAGTCATCCAATTGGGAGATTAATTTTCAAGTGAGTCCCTCGATAGTTTTAGGCCCCTCATCGGATCTCCAGGTTTAACAGTTGTTATTTCTTGGATCTATTACACACAAGGTCATCCCTACCCTCAAGGTCACCCCTACCTATAGCTTCTATAGGTACCTATGTCTAAAATATCCATACGAGACCAGGGAGTTTGCTTTCACTGCAAAAAGGGCCAAAGTGACCATTCGGCCTATAGGGCAGGGTCCAAGGGGCACACGGTCAGTTAGAGCACTTGGCTAGATATGGTGGTAGTGGTTGGTAAGGCTCCCTTGACCCTTTTTGCCCATGGGCCCTAATCTTTTTCAGTCACCCCTGAATGCAAGAGTTAATGTCCCTAAAAATATACAAACCTTTATATGTACGTAAAACTAATTTCTGGTCTCCTAACCTAGAAAGTGTTCTGACAAGTTTCTATTCCTTGTGGCCCTAGGGAGCTGCCTCATTTGCCCCTCCACTAAAGCGTCTCATTAACAGCACCTCACGGTGGTTGTAAAATGACACTACATGTCAGACTATATCTCAATGGTATCCACACCTAACCTTAGTTTTTTTTAATGTGCTGAATAATATCATATAATGTCTTTATAACATCTGAAGCTCCATTTTTCTGATTCAGAGCTCCAAATCCCCTGCAGAGACATAGTTACGTGATAAAATTCTGTCTGCTTGCAGCCACCACTAGGGGGTGCTCAGGAGCTTACTGCATACTGTGTTATTATTGAGTACAATGTATAATCAGTATACAATAAGCTCCTGAGCTCCCTCTAGTGGTGGTTGCAGATATATTAAGAAATGAACACAGACTTGTGGACCTACAGTAGAAAGGGGATAATAAAAGGTAGAAATTCACCTTCAAGGCGTTGTATGACATTAGAAAAAAGAGACAGTGGCGCTCTTGTCCATGTGCTGTGCGTGTTATTCAAGTGAATGCAGTTAAGCTGCAATACCAGACACATCCCATAAAGGAGTGGGGCGCTGTTTCTAAAAAAAAAAAAATAATTCTAATTTAATAAAACCCCCAAATTATTAGCAACTACATAAGGTTAATGCTTTTCTGCTATTTCAGTGTTGGCTACTTTTAGTTCTGCTACATTGGGGCACAACTATGATCCTTGTCTTCAACTTAGCTGAGAAACTCTAAAATCTATCTTTTGTTTTATTAGAAGCTCAGACGGCTGCTTTGTTCCTCCATGATGCTTTACACTGCAGCTCTGCTTGGTCGGATTGGCTGCTGCGTGCAAGCAAAAGCTTAGCAGTAAGTGCATACAATGCTGATTTCTATTGCTATATGATTATAAACTACAAGCAATGGAGGGGAATGAGCATTAGCTGTATACAGCGGCAAAAAGATAATACTAACAATTTCACTATAGTCGGTGACTATATATATATATAGAAACAGACATCTGTGTGGAGTCATGCCTGTACCTCACACAAACAATAAGGTGCCACATTACACATGGATGGTGCTGCGCTGCAAAAAACGACGTATGAAATTCCCTTCACCTTGTGATTAAAGCTCTGTTTTGATATCTAGTTATCGGTGATGTTCACACCTGGCATTTCGCTACCTGTTAATGTGTTGGTGGAGAAGAAGCTGCAGTTATAGGTAAGAATTGTTATTAAGATGCGTGTAAATGATATTCATATTACCTGGTGGCTGCACCCGCGAAGCTACATCAGGATCTTTATGGAAATGAAATAGCAGAGAAGTTCTGGTGTGATTATGCAATGAAACACCTCAGTCGGCGAATTTAATCGGGCGCAAAGTGAGCAATGCCTGTGAATTCATAAAAGAAAGTGAGAGTACGTCCTGATTTACACAGGGGGTCTGGGCCCTGTAAGGGCTCTCTTAAAGGGATGACGTACTTATTCCAGCAGCACAGAACAAGTTTGGACCATCAAGTTGTGGATCTTTGCCATACTTCACGATTTAAAGGTAACACTCCGTTTAATTTTTGTTCATGAGATCTACCGATCAGCTGATCGCCGCGGGTAATGCTTAGTGATCGACTGTTATCACTAGAGATGCTGATTCCAGCTGCAGAATCCCCTGGCTAAAATGTAGTATGACATGGCACCCATTCTTATTAAAAGGAGGATCATGTAATACAAGACTGCAAGTATGAGAGCTACTAGTGGCCATCCATTCTGGCTAATAGATGGGGGTCACAGGCAAGGTAACACCTCTCTATGGCATCCATATGTCCTAATGGGACATATGGACAGGGATTATCCAGTTGGGACAACCCTTTTAAGTATGCTTGCATGAGGTTGTCACAGCCACACCCATTTTAAAATCATCTATGGAGCGGTGCCAGTGCTCCTCGAAGGTTACATTATTTGCTTCCAACTATACACCAATAAGGGGCACTGTTTTAATAGACTACAGTTTTGTTAGAGAAAAAAAGTCACCAGTGACAACCTTCATTGTGAGGACCCGGCTAAACCGAGCCCATTATCTCAGCTTTCTGGATCCTGTGAGAGTGTATGAGGAATAGGAATATTGGGGCTACCTGAAGTCCTAAATCTGGTCATACGCTAGAGATTTTGGATGGCTACAAAGACAGTTTTAGACAATTTTATGTTGACTGTCGGCGCCTATTCATGACATGAATCAGCTTGCAGATGCCGACCGAAGACAAATATATGTGAATACGATGATCTGCCATGTTGGATTGTTTTGGTCGTTATGGGGTGTAGTACTTGGATAGTCATTCATGGCAAACAACAGAGCTGCATCCCATCAATAGAAGCCATGCCCAGGCCACAGTTTAAGGCAGTGATTGATTGGTGATTTGTCATTTTAACCTATGGAGATGTTGTCCAAATCATCAACTTTCACAGACCAAAAGTGAACAGCAAGTCATACAGAAAATTGGCGTCTGATATCCCCAATGTATGGCCAACTTAAGGTTCTGAATGGAGAAGGGCTTTAAGCTCCAGCCCAAAATCTGCCCAGTACCTGTTTTAATTTGCATAACCCCACCCACAATTGCAAGTGCCCCAATCCCTTTTTAGAAGGTTCCCCTTTCAGGGTTCTCAGAACAATATGATCCAGCAGAAATCGTGATGACGGAAATGTAAAACAGTTGCACGGGTAAGCCATCGATAAACTACCAAGGGATTAGGAAATTTATATTTTTAGGGCGGAGTTATCCCTTAAATATTAGTAAAAAGCTCAAAAGTGCTGCAGTTACTTGATGTAAAGATCCCTCATTTTTTGCGGCACCCAGTTCATGGAGGTGCTGAGAAGGTTTCTCAAACGAAAAAAATCCTTTTTGAAAAATCTGAGACATACAACTCGCCGACATTGTCTTCCACGGCGGGGCTTTCAGCTCCGAAATAAACCGATTTATATAAAAGTCACATATTGTTAAATGTTTGTGGCAAAACGAAGTGTATTATTAGCTAAGGTAAAACTGACAACTTTTTGGAATTCTCCCGAGGTCGTACATCTGCTTGCAAAAGTTCTCAGCGTAATGATGGGAATGTGATAGTATGTAAGACGGCATGCTGGGATACGTCGCTCATGACATATTGCCTGACTGTGCTAGCACTAGGAAATCTCAGCGATCATAGAAAATCATTGAGGTGGCAAATTTTGACTACAAAAACAGCTACCAGAAGTTTACTTAGCGGAAAGAATTTTTGTTTTCTTGTGGTCAATAATATTTTCCCCATATTTGATTCCATATCTAACCCATATTTTAAAAACATCCCTTCTAGGTATAAAAATGACTGATGCGTTGTCACAGCCCCGCCCCCTTTTACTTTATTCTTGATCACCGGCAAAGGCATAACTTGAAGCTCTTGGGCTCCAATGCAAAATCTGTTACAGGGCCCCTCACCTACCATGGGCCTGATGAGGCATCAAAGCTCCCTCTACACCCACTATAGCTATACCCCTATACACCACCCACTGCTCTACCTCCCTATTCCTAAATTAAATAATCCACTAGACAAGAGTCAATCAATTCACACCTCGTCCGCTATAAGTGTACATTGGCCGATTTTCTGGCAAATCTGTGATTTATTGAATCAGAGGGATCAAATTACTCATGTTTATTTACTACCGTTATCATCTTCACTCAATCGTATTACTGCCCCCTAGAGGGGATTTAAAAAAGAAAAACAACTCGTGCAAATAAAAAATATGGTGTTGCACATCGTCACCAATTCCATGTTAAAAAACGTTGGCATGTTCATATGCGTGGCTTATTACTGAGGATATGAGGCCAAATGGAGGCATCCCTATAGTTCTGTAGGGTGGACCAGTGCGGACCCCGTGTGACACGTACATGAGGCCTGACTAGAACTTGCCCAGGGGAAGTTTTTCTAAAATTTTTACATTTTGAGGGTCACATTTGACTAGACTTAAGATGATGTAGCTCACCTTATATGATTGTAACAGAAGGCTCTGCCGTATCTTAAGATCCATCTAATTATCCCTTAGTAATGAACATCTAGGATATTTACGCTGACATCCGAAAATCTTAAACCTTTGAAATTAAAAAGGCGAGTAACGTCAGAGTCGGTAATTTACATCTGGGTATGTCACGGAGTAATGTAGTCATTGTATCTCAATAGTACACCAGACGCACATAGACGCCAAAGCAGATGCCAATTAGCGGTACCCGCACCTGAGATCTGGGGATTCATAAAAACGCTGACAGAATTGGCATAATTAGAAATGTTTAGCAATGACGGCACTAAAGTATTAGACGCACCCTTTCCTTGAAACCAGAGACAAATTAAATCCTCGTTTTGAGCAGTAAATCAAATGGGTATATGGCACGATAGGTTATAAAGTGTCTACTTATCTCCTACCAGCTATTATGCCAAAATGTAAAAGAGGTGCAGATATTTATCGGAGACATCCCCATGCATTCTATGTCTGGTGAGTGGCGAATAGCACTAATTCCTAGTGTGAGACCCAAGTAGGAGCTCTACTATACAAGAACAGGGTGTAATAAGTAACCATGGGGTCCTATGCTGGTTTCATAGAAAATTAAAGGGGTTGTCCAGGATTGGAAAAACATGGCTGCATTCTGCCAAAAGCAGCGCCACACCTGTCAATAGGTTGTGTGAGGTATTGCAGCTCAGACCCATTCACTTCAATAGAAGCCTAGACAGACACAACAAATAGACCTGAGGGGAGCTGTTTCTGGAAGAAAGAAGTCATGTTTTTCCGATCCTGTTCAACCCCTTTAAGCCCTGGGCAACAAGCACAGTTGGGTATTTACCTGCTTACCATTTTTAGACAGCTTGTTATAATAATTTCATTCCACATAATACCGCCATATAGTGCCAAGATAATACTGCCATACACAGATAATATAGTAGTATAAAAATAATCCTCCCTTCAAAAGTCCACATAATACTGTCATATGATTCCCAACTTAGATAGTACCATCATACATCTCTAAATAATACCAGAGTAAATGTAAGGGTCAGAGCTTCGTTTTCTGATACACAGTTTCAAATCCCCTGAATAGCCACACTTTTCTAAAAAAGTGGGCGGAGTTTAGAGGAAGGGGTGGGGCCATCTGTGGCCCAACGCATTTACTATGATTAAAGGGGTTGTCCACCTTCTGACAATTGATGACCTATCCACCGGACAGGTCATCAGTACGTCATCGGTGCGGGTCCGACACCCGAACCCCGCACCGATAAGCCGCTCCGGTGGCCTGTTATGGCACATAATGCGATGTACGGAGCTGGAAGCAGTTGGCTCTGTACATAGCGTAGCGGCCGTGCTGCCGAACAGCAGCTCTGTTCCTATTCACTTGAACAGTACGGCAGCTCGGCCGCTATTCCGTGGCCGGAGCCAACTGCTTCCGACTCCGTGCGGGGTCCGGGTGTTAAATTATAGCAATCAGTCTTTGTTTTCAAAAACATTTTCAAAAATTTTCTATAATTTTTACAATTTTTAAGTTCTGGCCTTATACTATGTAAAGAGATGCCGGCAGCCGCGTCCAGCACAAAGGGTAAAGTTTATTTAGCTGCTGACAGACGAGTAGAATGGTAAGATGAGATGTATTGGATTCTGCACCAAAGTCGTTGTTGCTCTTCCGTGATGCAACCGCCAAGGAAAGAGAAATTGCTCAACCGAGCCATCCCCAGCAAATCTCTACTTTTTACTCATTTTATATATTTTTTTTCTTCACGACCTGCTTAACACCATGATTAACCCCAGACGGCAGCGGGAGACTTGTGCAGCCAACAAGAAGAAACAGTAATAGGGCCTATTTCAGTCTGATAACAAGAAGACACTGGAGCCAGAGCAAAAAAGGTACAAGAATCCCCTCCCCCACACTACAAGGAATAACTCCCAGAATTGCACTAAAGGGTTGTTTGTATTTTTGCCCTTCCACAGTCATAAAAAATAATTTTTTTATTTTTTAGTAGATATATGAGACCTTGTTTTTATTTTTCAGAATACATTGTTGTTTTTTTAGGCACTATTTTGGGGCCCATATATCAAAATGTCCATATAAAAATATACAAAGGCATCTGTTAGGGCAGCCTAAAGTATGACTAACAGGAACTATCACCGGACAACCCTATGACAGGACCATGACTGCCTATAGAAAAACGTAAACCCTGCTAATTGTGCCACGCTGACTGAATAAAGGGATTTTCATTCCGCTGCAGACAGATTGGAGATCTCTCCGATGTTGGTAGTTAGTGTGGGAATACATGTACTGTACATCCAAATGTGGAGGCTACCTGGTGCAGGAGTCAATGGAGTCAAAAAAGTGCAACTATTATCAGCCATATTTGTTTTCATGTAACTACTATCTTTGTCACCTGGTCACCCAGTCTTTCCCCTCCCTCAGCCATCCCTAGAGTGCCAGGAATGACTGTTAATTGGTGATATTAGTAAAAGAGGAAGTAGCTAGCTTCTCCTCCTACTTGGGTTGCAATAGAAATCAAAAGTACTACAGCCTACACAATTAAAGGAATTTTCCCACAATTAACATTTATCACCGTGCGTGATAAACGTTTGGTCGCTGGGGTCTCCACCGCTGGGACCCCAACGATCACTAAAATGGGGGTCTCAAGCTCTTCATTCCTCCTCACTGCACAATCGCAGCAGAACTTTATGGGACTGACGGAGACAGCCGAGCACGGCACTTGGCTGTTTCCGTCAGTCCATGGACATTAAATAGAGCGTCTGGACACATGCATGACCGCCACTTCTTTTAAGCCCCTCCTTACTGTGATTATGCAGTGAGGAGGAAAGGGGGGCTCAAGAACCCAGTTCTAGTGATCGGTGGGGTCCCAGCAATGGGGCTCCCAGTGATCAGACATTTATCACCTTTCCTGTGGATAAGTGATAAGTATTAATTGTGGGTAAATCACTTTAAGGAATATTTTAATAAAGAAATGAAGCAGATTTAATTTGGGGCTATAGGTCAACTCGCACTGAAACCGCGGTAAAAGTGCGGTCGTGGCGCAGCTTAAATTGTTAGGCAAAATATTTGTTAGGGACCTTACAAATGTGGCCACACTGCTGGAAATTCTGCGATGGAATAAAGTTTGCTGTGATAGGGGATTGAAGTCGTGGCATGATTGCAACTGAGTATTTAATTTTGAGGCAGATTTTTACCTGCCTGCACTTTCTTGCCGTGGTTTTCGCGGTGTTTTTCACAGCATTTTTCGCCCGCGGCCATTGAGCACAGCTAAAAACGCTTTTTCTGCCTCCCATTGTTTTTAATGGGAGTTCAGACGCGGAACCGTGGCAAGAAAGGACATGCTGCTTTTTTTTCCTAAAAACCACTCTGGAAAAAAACCGCCCTCCCTCCCATTGAAAACAATGGTAGGTGGTTTTGGACGTTTTTTGGCGCTGATTCCGACGCAGTTTCCAAGTCAAAATCAAGTCGAGTTAAATCAAGTCAAAAGACGAGCGTATTCGATTTGCGCGGGTAAAAAACGCAGCGTTTTTCCTACATTTCTTGTCCGTGTGCGTTGCGTGTGGCATGCGTTTCTCACGTCCGTGCAAGCATTTTTATTTCTCTGCTTTTCAATGTATTTGATGCGTGAAACACGGGCAGCACACGGATGTCGTCCGTGTGTTGTTGTTGATTTTCACGCACCTGTAGACTTCAATGAGCGACTTGTTGCGTGAATTTTCGGAATGAGCCCCTTATTGTATGTCAAGCGATATCGACACTGAAGAATTTTTGAACAAATTGCTGGAAAGAAGCAAATGACTCTGTGTGAATCGTGTTTGTAGTGGTCACAGGTAAGAAAAGTGTCCTGCCCACAGGATCCTTGCAGGCTAAAAACACCTTTGTGCAACTTTTACAGTAAAACTATATTCGGCGTTCCTCCATTATAATCTGAACGCCACTGAAATAAAAACAAATCCTATTGACAGTAATTCCTTTTCAGATGGAGACTTCACGTTGCTCTTTTTTCCTCCTAATGAGATTTTCTAGGGATTCTCTTGCGTGAGGTAAATGTATAGTCATTTTTACTTCTAAGTAGCTAATTGGTAATTCCTGTAACATCAACTTCTTGTCAACAGGAAATGAAAATCTGAAGGTAATTTGTCTCGTTTACAGTTTATTCTGAAGCTGCTTCTTGGTGAAATGGACCTCGGATGCTCTGTGGTCGTAGATAAAACACAAATGAAAATGATCAAATCTATTGTTTGGAAGGTTTATATTAGAAGGAATGTAGCAGGCAATGAATACAAGGAATGAACACTGAAATGAGACTTTCTTTACATAACTAGAAGGATCCGCTAAAATTCACAAAAACTGTAATAAAGAGTATAGCAGGTGATAGAGTAAATGAGATACCTGAGACAAGTCAGTATACCACTGGGACGCCAGGGACATGTAATAAACCACTGGGACGCCAGGGACATGTAATAAACCACTGGGACGCCAGGGACATGTAATAAACCACTGGGACGCCAGGGACATGTAATAAACCACTGGGACACCAGGGATATGTAATAAACCACTGGGACACCAGGGATATGTAATAAACCACTGGGACACCAGGAACATGTAATAAACCACTGGGACACCAGGGACATGTATAAACCACTGGGATGCCAGGAACATGTAATAAACCACTGGGACACCAGGGACATGTAATAAACCACTGGGACACCAGGAACATGTAATAAACCACTGGGACACCAGGGACATGTAATAAACCACTGGGATGCCAAGTACATCTGATAAACCACTGGACACCAAGGATATGTAATTTACCACTGGGACACCAGGGACATCTAATAAACCACTGGGACACCAAGGACATGTAATTTTTACCATAGGGACACCAGGGACATCTAATAAACCACTGGGACGCCAGGGACATGCAATAAACCACTGGGACACCAGGGACATGTAATAAACCACTGGGACACCAGGGACATCTGATAAACCACTGGGATACCAGGGACATGTAATAAAGCACTAGGATGCCAGGAACATGTAATAAACCACTGGGACACCAGGGACATGTAATAAACCATTGGGATACCAGGGACATGTAATAAACCACTGGGACACCAGGTACATGTAATAAACCACTGGGACACCAAGGACATCTGATAAACCACTGGGAAACCAAGGACATGTAATTTACCACTAGGACACCAAGGACATGTAATAAGCAACTGTGACAACAAGGACAAGTGATAAAGTACTGGGACACCAGGGACATCTAATAAACCACTGAGACACCAGGTACATGTGATAAAGCACATGGACATGAGGGATATCTGATAAACCACTGGGACAACAGGGATATTTAATAAATCTCTGGGACACTAGGATCCTCTAATAACCACTGGGAGAACAGGGACATGTAATAAACCACTGGGAAATCAGGGACATCTAGTAAAGTACTGGCACACCAGGGATATCTGAGAAACCACTGGGACACCAGGGAAATTTAATAAACCACTAGGACATCAGGGATATCTAATAAACCACTGGGACAACAGGGATATCTAATAAACCACCGGGACACCAGGGACATCTGAGAAACCACTGGGACACCAGGGACATCTAATAAACCACTAGGACATCAGGGATATCTGGTCATCTGATAAACCACTGGAACACCAAGGACATCTGAGAAACTACTGGTACTCCAGGGACATTTAATAAACCACAGGGACACAAGTGACATCTGATAAACCACTGGGACACCAGGGACATTTAATAAGCAACTGATAAACCACCGGGACACCAGGGACATATTAATAAAAAGCTGGGAAATCTATTAAATGTCACTAAACCTGTCTGCTGAGCGTTTGTATCTAATCCTATTGTGTGTGAAACTATCTGCTAAGCTGTGTATCTAAGCCTATCAAGTCTGATACTGTATATTGAGCTGTGCATCTAGGCCTATTATGTGTTATGTTGTCTGCTGAGCTACTGCATGTATCTAAGCCTTTTATGTGTGATACTGTCTTATGAGCCTGTCTCTAAGCCTGTCACTTGTGGTACTTTCGGATAAGTGTATCTCTCTTATATATGGTATGTATGACCCATGGCGTAACTACCGCTGTAGCAGCCGTAGTGGCTGCTATGGGGCCCACAGCATTAGGGGGCCCGTGCAGCCCGCCGACATGGCCCCCCCATGCCAGGTGGTGCCGCTAGCAGCCGTTATGGCTGCTACAGCGGTAGCGACGCCACTATGGGACCCGTGCCACCCGGCCCCTAACATTTATGGGCACGGGCCCCCTCATGCCCGGGGGCATCACTGCATCATGCTGGTCTGCGCATGAGTCCCGTTCGGAGCCTGTGCAGCACTCCGTTCATCACGGGAATGGGGCAAGGTAAATAGAATATTTTTTTGGGGGGGGCTCTGTGGCACTATATACAAGGGGGAGAGCAGGGTGGCACAATATAGAAGGGGGAGCAGGGTTTCATTATATACAAGGGGGAGCAGGGTGGCACTTTATACAAGGGGGCAGGGTGGCACTATATACAAGGGGGAGCAAGGTGGCACTATAAACAAGGGGGAGCAGTGTGGCACTATATAAAAGGGTGGAGCAGGGTGGCACAATATAGAAGGGGGGAGCAGGGTTTAATTATATACAAGGGGGAGCAGGGTGGTACTTTATACAAGGGGGCAGGGTGGCACTATATACAAGGGGGGAGCAAGGTGGCACTATAAAGAAGGGGGAGCAGTGTGGCACTATATAAAAGGGGGGAGCAGGGTGGCACAATATAGAAGGGGGGAGCAGGGTGGCACTATATACAAGCAGGGAGCAGGGTGGCACTATATACAAGGGGGCTGTGTGACACTATACACAAGGGGGGAGCTCTGTAGCACTACTTAGGGGGGCTGTGTGGCACTATCTACTAGGGGGCTGTACGGCACTATTTACAAGAGGGGAGGGCTGTGTGGCGCAATCTACAAGGGTCTGTGTTTGGCACTACAGGGGGCTAAAAGAGAGAGGGGCTGTGTGGCACTATATACAAGGGGAGGTC
Source organism: Rhinoderma darwinii (assembly GCF_050947455.1). Classification (NCBI taxonomy): domain Eukaryota; kingdom Metazoa; phylum Chordata; class Amphibia; order Anura; family Rhinodermatidae; genus Rhinoderma; species Rhinoderma darwinii. Next base: position 137,612,106 of record NC_134693.1, read on the forward strand.
TGTGTGGCACTATATACCAGGGTGGCTGTGTGGCACTATATACAAGGGGGGCTGTGTGGCACTACTAAGAGGGGGCTGTGTGGCATGACTATGGGGGAGCTGTGTGGCACTATTTAGAAGGGGGAGGGAGAGCTGTAGAGCTATCTACAGGAGGCTGTGTGAGGCACAATCTACAGGGGTCTGTGTGTGTCACTATTTACTAAGGGGGGCTGTGTGGCACTATATACAAGGGAGGAGGGCTGTGTGGCACTATATACAGGGGCAGCTGTATGGCGCTATCTACAGGGGGGCTTTATGGCACTATCTACAGGGGGCTGTATGGCACTATCTACAACGGGGAGGTGAGGGGCGCTATCTACAAGTGGGGGTGACACTGACTACAGGGGGCTGCATGGCACAATCTACAGGGGGCACTATCTATAAGGGGGGCTGCAAGTGGCACCTAGTGGGGGGCCCAGTCAAAAGTTTGCTATGGGGCCCAGTCTTTCCTAGTTACACCACTCTGTATGACATGTCATCTAGGTCTTGACTTCTTAACGCTGACAATCTAAAATAATTGCCTGGGGTATTATAAGATGAAGCGCTGCGGCTGAGCTTCAAAGGCTTCCTCCTCGTTCACATGCTGTCCAGACACCTGGAGATAAGACAAGAGGCCTTGCAGGCACCTTGAATCATATTCTTGCAGCAATTTTCCTTCCTTTGGGCACTGGAGTGTTGCAACATCAAACCCTCTGTCCTCATTAAAAGGCACCGCGTGTTCGTGACATCTTTATTCACGCGCCCGATGACTTCAAAGCCTCCAGGAGAGCTCCTTGGTGGATTTAACATAAAGCTTGGGCAGAAGATGAAAAGAAGCCAGTGAATTTTTCTTTTAATGAGATGCTGGGCGCAGGACGGTAGAGGGGCACAGGTACATGGCCAGAAGCAATGACGAAGAAGCCTTCACCACTTGTCAGTATGTGTGATGGACAACAGGCAGGATGGCTTATTTAATAGGCCAAACCTTTATAAAACTCTAAACATAACTCTAACTCTGCACATACATATAGAGGTGGTACCATACACTACGCTGGATGTACATATAAGGGCTCGTTCACACTAGTGATGTAACAGGCTTTATATTATGTTTTACCTTAATACATTGCTTTGTAAATATTTATCCAGAGTTACAGCTTTTATTATACTCCAGAGCTGCATTCACTATTTTGTTGGTTGTTATTGGAAACTGTCAGCAAGCTTGTTGTCAGAAACGCCCCCTAAAAGTTTAGTTGAGCTCCTATAATGCAAAGAGACAATAAAGGTTTCCTACATTATGCATCTGGGTACCAACAACCTGCATGCATCATATGTCCTAGGGGGAGCTACACTGGCGAATTCACTTGTTGAGAAGGGTCTTGGTGTACTTGTAAATCATAAACTCAATAACAGCATGCAGTGTCAATCAGCTGCTTCATAGGCCAGCAAGATATTGTCGTTTATTAAAAGAGGCATGGACTCGCGGGACAGGGATGTAATATTACCACTTTACAAAGCATTAGTGAGGCCTCATCTAGAATATGCAGTTCAGTTTTGCAGACACTGAAGCGCCTAGGGAGAGTGTCAGGGACTGCAAGGGGTTAAGAAGGATGGAACGTTTCAATAATGCCCAGGACCAGGATTGGTGAACAAGGGGTTGAGAGGGGCGTGGTTAAGAAGATATAAGGCAGGGGTTTGGGGCAGAAAGCCCTCTTACCTTCAAGCTGCAGTGGAAGAAACACCCGCCCTCCCTCCCCTGGTGGTGTTGGTTTTGTTTTTTGAAAAAAAAAAATTATACGGTTATATTCTTGTTCTGGCGTTTTTCTGGTTTTTTCGTAGATGTCACAGCTGGCGGAAAGTACGGCAGAAGAAGACAGAGTTAGCACCCTACATGCCTGATGGAGACATGGAGCATCGGCATTTCAGGAGAAGGAGAGAAAGAAATATATATATATGTCTTCATGCCGATGGTGTAAATATAATAATAAAGCTGTGGCCACTTCCACATTTCCATAAAGAAGGTGTTGGTGTTTTATTGAATGAAGGATGGTATAAGGTCCTGGGCAGGTAAGGTGGACAATGGGTCCTTGCAGTCCTGGCCTCCAGTTCATAGAAAGGATGAAAAATACAAAGAAGAGCAACGAAGCTAATAAGGGGCGCGGAGAATCTAAGTTATGAGGAAAGATTAAAAGAATTAAACCTATTTAGCCTTGAAAAAAGACGACTAAGGGGGGACATGATTAATTTATATAAATATATAAATGGCACATACAAAAAATATGGTGAAATCCTGTTCCATGTAAAACCCCCTCAAAAAACAAGAGGGCGCTCCCTCCGTCTGGAAAAAGAAAGGTTCAACCTGCAGAGGCGACAAGTCTTCTTTACTGTGAGAACTGTGAATCTATGGAATAGTCACCGCAGGAGCCGTCACAGCAGGGACAGGAGATGATGCAAAAAAGGCAAAGATAATGTCCTAGAAGAGAAAAATATCAGCTCCTATGTGTAGAAATGTTTCCCTTCCTCTTTCCCATCCATTTGTTGAACTTGATGGATGTGTCTTTTTTCAACCGTATGAACTATGTAACTATGTAACTCTGTAACTATGTAACTATGTAACTATATAACTATATAACTATGTGACTATGTAACTATACATAAGATGACTGTACAGTCTTTGATATAAAATAAACACCTCCCAGAATGTACATTACTAGAACTAGTTTTGTGCAGAAGCTGAACAAGCAGGGAATGATGAGAGATTTCACCTCTGAAGATGCAGAATTGTGAATGCAGCTTAGCATTATAGTACAAGATAATTAATATGATGCATATACACAGTACCCCCAACAGCAGACTAGTGAGTGCAGCTCTGGAGTATAATACAGGATATAACTCAGGATCAGTACAGGATAAGTAATGTAATGTATGTACATAGTGACTCCACCAGCAGAATAGTGAGTGCAGCTCTGGAGTATAATACAGGATGTAACTCAGGATCAGTACAGGATAAGTAATGTAATGTATGTACACAGTGACTCCACCAGCAGAATAGTGAGTGCAGCTCTGGAGTATAATACAGGATGTAACTCAGGATCAGTAATGTAATGTATGTACACAGTGACTCCACCAGCAGAATAGTTAGTGCAGCTCTGTACTATGATACAGGATGTAACTCAAGATCAGTACAGGATAAGTAATGTAATATATGTACACAGTGACTTCACCAGCAGACTAGTGAGTGCAGCTCTGGAGTATAATACAGGATATAACTCAGGATCAGTACAGGATAAGCAATGTAATGTATGTACACAGTGACTCCACCAGCAGAATAGTGAGTGCAGCTCTGGAGTATAATACAGGATGTAACCTGGGATCGGTACAGGATAAGTAATGCCATGTATGTACACAGTGACTCCACCAGCAGAATAGTGAGTGCAGCTCTGGAGTATAAATTAGGATGTAACTCAAGATCAATACAGGATAAGTAATGTAATGTATATACACAGTGACTCCACCAGCAGAATAGTGAGTACAGCTCTGGAGTATTATACAGAATGTAACTCAGGATCAGTACAGGATAAGTAATGTAATGTATGTACACAGGGACTCCACCAGCAGAATAGTGAGTACAGCTTTGGAGTATAATACAGGATGTAACTCAGGATCAGTACAGGATAAGTAATGTAATGTATGTACACGGTGACTCCACCAGCAGAATAGTGAGTACAGCTTTGGAGTATAATACAGGATGTAACCCAGGATCAGTACAGGATAAGTAATGTAATGTATGTACACAGTGACTCCACCAGCAGAATAGTGAGTGCAGCTCTGGAGTATAAACTAGGATGTAACTCAAGATCAATACAGGATAAGTAATGTAATGTATATACACAGTGACTCCACCAGCAGAATAGTGAGTACAGCTCTGGAGTATTATACAGAATGTAACTCAGGATCAGTACAGGATAAGTAATGTAATGTATGTACACAGGGACTCCACCAGCAGAATAGTGAGTGCAGCTCTGGAGTATAATACAGGATGTAACTCAGGATCAGTACAGGATAAGTAATGTAATGTATGTACAAGGTGACTCCACCAGCAGAATAGTGAGTACAGCTTTGGAGTATAATACAGGATGTAACCCAGGATCAGTACAGGATAAGTAATGTAATGTATGTACACAGTGACTCCACCAGCAGAATAGTGAGTGCAGCTCTGGAGTATAATACAGGATGTAACTCAGGATCAGTACAGGATAAGTAATGTAACTTGTTGCCAGGTTCACCCACAGATTACAGCTGATTGCTGCCATTTTGCAAAGTGAAAAACCCCTTTAAGTGTGGGCTACAGAAAAAACAGAAATGTGAACAGATAAACCAAGAATTAGCTTTTTTTATGTTGATTGTAATGTTTGCTCGATTGTCTTTATGGTCCAGTAGCCAAGAGCTTTACTACTCTCCTACTGACTGACTGGCGCCTCTCTCTTCTGCTCAGCAAGGGCCGCCATCTGTCAAACATCATTTATTTTATTTCAAATTGTTTTGTAATTAGAAAATCTCTTCTTTATGATGGAGGGAAAATAAATCTGTTGAATGTAAAAGTCTCAGGATTGAAAGTTCTTAAAGGAAAACTCTGGTCACAGTGTTTCTAAATGATCCCCATCTGTCATTTGAAAAAAGTTGTATGAGATCAGAAAAACATGGCTGCTTTCTTCCACAAACAGTGCCACTCTTGTCCGTGGACTCCGTTTGGTATTGCAACTCAGCCCATTGAAATGAATGCCCATATACAGGAGTGAGGCTGGATTCACACGACCACATTAACGTCCGTAATGGACGGACGTATTTCGGGCGGAAGTCCCGGACCGAACACAGTGCAGGGAGCCGGGCTCCTAGTATCATAGTTATGTACGACGCTAGGAGTCCCTGCCTCTCCGTGGAACTACTGTCCCGTACTGAAAACATGATTACAGTACGGGACAGTTGTCCTGCAGAGAGGCAGGGTCTCCTAGCATCGTACATAACTATGATGCTAGGAGCCCGGCTCCCTGCACTGAGTTCGGTCCGGGACTTCCACCCGAAATACGTCCGTCCATTACGGACGTTAATGTGCTCGTGTGAACCCAGCCCAACACTGTTTCTTTAAAAAAAAAAAAAATATAGCAATATTTTTCTAATGCAATTCTTTTAAGGTTTAGTTCTACTTGTATTTACTGTTAAAGTGTGGTTCCTACATTGTAGCAACCTGCAGCGGCAATCTCCATGACACGTTTCTTGCCTCATACCAAAGAACATGACTGACTCCACCTCCTTATGTTATCTTTTCTCTTATATAGGCTTTAGATGGGCGGTGCACAGTCATGTGACAACTAAGCTCCGCCCAGGATTAGAAAGATTGAGGAAGCAGATGTAGGAAATGATGCATCATGGGAGAATACTTAAAGTGATAGTCTCACAAGCTACCAGTCGCATCGACACTATAGTTTCTTCAGTCCTTCTCATAAGTCATTTAATTCTGTTTTTTCCTGTTTGTCAATGTAGCTGGAAATACGTATGCACCATTTTTGGTAAAGATAACGCAATTTACACGGACACAAACTTTACTCCTTCGTATGCTTGAACTCGTAGCTTCATTTGGAATAAAGAAATCGTGACTGCTGGGATTTGATATATTTGCTGGTTCAATCTTTTAGAGCCTTCACTGACAACCGACTGAGCATGATATAAGTGAACACATTTGACTATGCGGCTGTTATGACTTCTCAGCCAGGAAAGGATTTGTATATATTCTGCTGTATCCACTGAATGGAATATGGCGCCTGTGGTTTCACTGAATAACTTTTATGTATCATCCATATAAATAGGAAATAGGAACTATGAATTATGAGAGACTCCAAATAATTGAAATTGTGTATCATAATCTGTTGTCAAAATAATATTCAAGCCCAGCTCCAGCATTTTATAGTTTATATTTAGAATCCACATATAAAGTTGAGTCAATTTGTAAATAAATGAACTTACTTATCTTGTACTAATTCTGAGTTATATCCAGTATAATACTCAAGAGCAGTACTCACTATTCTGCTGGTTTCATTCACTCTGTAGATACATTACATTACTTATCCTGTATTATACTCCAGAGCAGCCTTCATTATTCTGCTGGTGGAGTAACTGTGTACATACATTACATTACTTATCCTGTACTGATCCTGAGTGACATCCTGTATTATACTCCAGAGCTGCACTCACTATTCTGCTGGTGGAGTCACTGTGCACATACATTACATTACTTATCCTGTACTGATCCTGCGTTACAGCCTATAATATACTCCAGAGCTGCACTCACTATTCTGCTGATGCAGTCACTGTGTACATACATTACATTACTTATCCTCTACTGATCCTTAGTTATATTCTGTATTATACTCCAGAGCTGCACTCACAGTTCTGCTGGTGTAGTCGCTGTGTACATACATTACTTATTATGTGCTGATCTTGAGTTACATCCTGTATTATACTCCGGGGCTGCACTCACTATTCTGCTGTTACAGTCACTGTGTACATACATTACATTACTTATCCTGTACTGATCCTGAGTTACATCCTATATTATACCCCAGAGCTGCACTCACTATTCTGCTGGTGGAGTCACTGTGTACATACATTACATTACTTATCCTGTATTGATCCTGAGTGACATCCTGTATTATAATCCAGAGCTGCACTCACTATTCTGCTGGAGGAGTCACTGCATATATACATCACATATCCTGTACTGATCCTGAGTTACATCCTGTATTATACTCCAGAGCTGCACTCACTATTCTGCTGGTGGAGTCACTGTGCACATACATTACATTACTTATCCTGTATTGATCCTGAGTGACATCCTGTATTATACTCCAGAGCTGCACTCACTATTCTGCTGGTGGAGTCACTGTGTACATACATTACATTACTTATCCTGTATTGATCCTGAGTGACATCCTGTATTATACTCAAGAGCTATACTCACTATTCTGCTGGTGGAGTCACTGTGCACATACATTACATTACTTATCCTCTACTGATCCTGAGTTACAGCCTATAATATACTCCAGAGCTGCACTCACTATTCTGCTGATGCAGTCACTGTGTACATACATTACATTACTTATCCTCTACTGATCCTGAGTTATATTCTGTATTATACTCCAGAGCTGCACTCACAGTTCTGCTGGTGGAGTCACTGTGTACATACATTACATTACTTATCCTGTACTGATCCTGAGTTACAGCCTATAATATACTCCAGAGCTGCACTCACTATTCTGCTGATGCAGTCACTGTATACATACATTACATTACTTATCCTCTACTGATCCTGAGTTACATCCTGTATTATACTCCAGATCTGCACTCACTATTCTGCTGGTGTAGTCGCTGTGTACATACATTACTTATTATGTGCTGATCTTGAGTTACTTCCTGTATTATACTCCGGGGCTGCACTCACTATTCTGCTGGTGGAGTCACTGCGTACGTACGTACGTACGTACATACATTACATTACTTATCCTGTACTAATCCTGTGTTACATCCTGTATCTCTTTATTTTATATAAATTTACAAAACATAAACTGAAAAACAAATACATAACTAATTCCATATAACCAAAAAGTCACAACCAAATTCTTATAAACAAATTTTCTTATATACATCTCTGTATATGAGAAGAGAAAACTATACCAGACCCGGCCACATACACCCCACTCTTATATACTTACATCTACACTTCGTCCGAAACTAAACAATAACTAGAATATATACAAACATCATATAAACGTAATCCAAAGTACTAACAGAAAATCCCCCGACCCGCGTCAACCAAGGGCCTAAAGAAACAACATAATAATGATGATAATAATAATCAAACAACATAATAATAACAAATAAAATAATAATAATAATAATAATAATAATAATAATAATAACAAAAACAATCCAAAATATAATAATACTAATCCCAATTTTTTTTTTTTTTTTTTTTTTAATCACACTATACACATCCTGACTTTCCTTAACCTTACCCTTCTTACCTAATCTCCACCACCCCAGCCAGCATCTCGCCTCATGTCCTCTCACGTCCGCATAGTCCAGATGCTGGCCCCCACCACCACACCCAACACCCCAGCCCAGCCCCCCGCCCCATGTCCTCCCATGTCCGCATAGTCCGGGGCTGGGTCAGGCAAACCCCCCCCCCCTCGACCCCTCCCAACCTATCTATTAACCCCCTTAAGTCTATCCCTATTCTAACAACATTTTTACAATACAATACAATACACATCACCAACTTGTCCAAATACCAAACCATATACAAAATACACCGTACCCGAAAGCACCAAGTTCGGTCGCTTGTAAACCTTTTTCCTGCCATTTCAATCCTAAACAAAACAAAAATCTTCCAGTGCTTACCTAGCCCATCACCAGATAGAGAGAAGGGAAAGCCCCCCCCAGCACCCCCCCAGAGGCCAAGGTACCACGTCCACCACTGCACCCTCTCTATCGCTTGCCCTATCTCCTTACCCTATTACTAGCCCTTTCTTGACCCTATTGAAAGCTGACCCTATGCTGACCCTCACCTTTTCCTTATTCCGAGCCCTATCGCTATATTTTTTTTGGTGCCTCAGCGGAACGCAGACCCCCACCTCCAGTTGAGCACCGGTGACGACCCCCCCCCCCTCCCTCATGAAGGCAGACACATTAAGGCACCCAAAAGGAAAAGCCCCTCCAAAGACGAGAGGCTTTGGATGCTCCCAATCTGCCAACCTCCAAAGAATGCACCTTCACCAGGTCACCCATGATATTGCTAACAACCTCATCCACTAGGAGGATTTTCTTCTGGGTAGAAACTAGACATCGTGCATTCCACATAAAGTGCCTGACCACTATACTGACTAGAAACAAGGTGCAATGGTCCCTACCACCGAGGTCTCCGAACACTCCATAGGCCCACCCAGCATAGGAGAGGCTGGTTAGGCCTGGCCAACCAATGGAGGCTCCCACCCTTTTGTATACCTCTGTATTGAAAGGGCAATGAAGCAGGAAATGCTCCATGCTTTCCAGCACTCCGCCGCACTCCTCCCGGGGGCAATCCCGATCATCAGAGCTTCTGCACTTTAGATTGCCCCTCACATACAGTCTCCCATGGAAGCAACGCCATGCCAGATCCCAAAACTTCTGGGGAATCCTCGCTGAATTTAAAAGTTTTAATCCCACCCCGAGGTCACTACTTGGGCAGTCTTTGAGCGCCAGGGGCTTCTGGAAGTGGGTCATCAGGACCCTCCTGTCAAGAAATTTTCTCGACATGGTCCTGATCTCCCACACCTCCAGACCCCACCGGCGAACAATCTTCAGCGCCAGGGTGGCATAAGCCGGGAGATGTCCGTGAGGTGTACGCAGGTCTTTCACTTGCCCTCCTCTCTCCCATTCCTGGAAGAAAGGCCGAAACCACCCCCTGCAGGAGGATATCCACCAAGGAGCCCTCTCTTGCCAGAGGTTTGCCAGGTTGATCTTAACAAAGGTGTTCACTAGGAACACCACCGGGTTAACCATACCTAACCCGCCTAGTGTCCTTGGTAGGTAAGTAACCTCCCTCTTGATTAGGTTGAGCCTGTTCCCCCATAACAGCTGGAAGAACAGGCTATAGACCCGAGTCCAGAGAGGTTCTGGCAAGATGCACACACTGCCCAGGTAAAGCAACATGGGCACCAGGTAGGCCTTGGCCAAGTGAACCCTTTCCCTCAGGGTTAAGGACCAACCCTTCCATTGGTCGACCTTCTGGGCAACTAGATTCAGCCTATCCTCCCAGTTCTTCTTGGGGTAATCACCCGGGCCAAATTCGACTCCTAAGATCTTAGCAGACCCCTGAGGCTCTGGAAGGGTGTCCGGGAGATCAAAACCAGGATCTCCTCCTCCCAGCCAGAGACTTTTGCACTTATCCCGGTTGATCTTGGACCCAGATGCCAATGAGTAACGCTCCACTTCCGACATCACCCACTCTGCCTCCCCTCTCGAGGAGACAAAAATGGAGACGTCGTCTGCGTACGCAACCACCCTCTGAGTGGCCTCCGGCCCCTCCAGGCCGGCCCCGACTCCCGCCAATGGCCCACGATCGATCCTTTTAAGAAAAGGATCAATTGCGAACGCATATAGCAAAGGGCTCAAGGGACAACCCTGGCGGACACCAGACCCAACCTCAAAGGGGGTTCCAACCCAACCGTTCACCAGCGCAAAAGTCTCAGCCCCAGTGTATAAGGTCTGTAGCCAATTGACAAACCCCCCCGGTAGGCCGTACCTCAGAAGGACCGACCAGAGGTACTCGTGGTCCACCCGGTCAAAAGCCTTGGCCTGGTCCAAGGACAGGATGTACCCCTCCCACCGACCAGAATTTCCCTGCTCCACTGCCTCTCTGACACTGAGGACAGCACTAAATGTGCTGCGGCCTGGAACAGAGCAATGCTGGACCGGCGAAAGGAGCCGGGATGCAAACTTCACCAGCCGATTAAACAGCACCTTTGCGAGAACCTTTCTGTCCGTATTGAGCAGCGCTATGGGACGCCAATTCTCAATACGGGTCGAGTCTTTACCCTTCGATAAAACGATCAAGGCCGACCTCCTCATTGACATTGGCAAAGTACCCGAGGAAAGGCACTCATTAAACACCTCAGTCAAGAGGGGAACTAGGGTTCCTTTAAAAGTCTTATAAAACTCGGATGTTAAGCCATCCGGCACTGGCGATTTTTTGAGGGCAAGCCCATCAATCGCCAATCCCACTTCCTCTTCCTTGATCGAGTCTATCAAAACACCGAGAGAGGGGTCTACCCCTGGCTCAGGGATGGTTTCAGCCAGGAAAGCCGACATCTCGTCTCGGTTTGGATCTTGCTTCCCCAAGAGGTGCGAGTAGAAGGATCTGACGACCTCCAAGATCCCTGATTTGGATCTCTTCAGAGATCCTGTACTATCAATCAGTCCTGTCACAACCTTACGACTCACTGACATCTTACAGTTCCTGTAGGGGTCGGGCGAGCGGTACTTCCCGAAATCCCTCTCAAGAACTAAAGATGTGTGCCTATCATACTGACACCTCCTGAGCAAAGCTTTCACCACGGAGATCTCCTCCCCACTACCCCCGGTTGAGACCAGATGTTCGAGTTTCCCCCTCAGTTCCTGATATAGGCGGTACCTACTCATGGACCTGAGGCTTGAGAGCCTGCGGAAAAATCCTGCCACCCGGACTTTAAACAACTCCCACCACTCAGACTTAGTACCACTGAGATCCAACAAAGGTACCTGGCTCTGAAGAAAATCCTCAAAGGCCTGTCTTATCTCCGCTTCTTCCAAGGGAGTAGAATTCAGCCTCCATATACCTCTTCCCATCTGGAGGGACTCTGCAATGTTCAAAGAGAAAATAATCATACAGTGATCGGAGAACTCCACCTCAACAACGGACACTGGTGAAGAGATGGCTTCCTCCTTCAAAAAAAACCTGTCTATCCTAGACCTACAACTACCTCTACGATAGGTGAAACCCGAGTGGCCTGGGGTATGCCTGATGTGGATATCCACCAGGCGAGCATCGCTAACTATATTTTTTAATGCTACACTATCATAGGTCAATTTTTTATCTCCGGAACCTCCTCTATCTCGGGGCCTCACGACAGTATTGAAGTCCCCTCCAAAGATAACTTGTCGACCTGAAAAAAGGAAAGGCTTAATCCTCATGAAGAGATTTTACGGTCCCATTTGCTCTGGGGTCCGTATATATTGATTAGTCTTAATTCCTGTCCCCTCATGAGGACATCTAAGATCAAGCACCTCCCCATTTCTAACTCAATCATCCGTCGGCATGTTACCGGTGCGGTGAAAAGGACCGCCACTCCGCTATAGGGCTCAGCCGCAAGAGACCAGTAGGAGGGCCCGCGTCGCCACTCCCTCCTAGATTTAACGACGTCTGCCAAAAGTGACAGCCTGGTCTCCTGCAAAAACAAAATGACGGCTTCAACTCGGCCAAGAAAATCAAAGGCTGCAAATCTCGCCCTATCTGACTTAATGCTGGCAACGTTAATTGATGCCAGCATCAACGGAGTGGGTGCCGCCATCATGGATGTTTGAGTTAGACGGCTTTCTTCTTCCCACCCCCCCCCTCTATCTGATGAGGACCCCCCTTCTTTGCCTCGCTTCTTGCAAACTGAGGAGTCCATACTCACCACCCTATTCCCATCTTCATCCCCAAGTTCCGGGTCAACCTCCCCCTCTGGGGGCAACGGCCCCTGCAGCAGGGGAGGCTCAACGACTCTAGGGTGCCCTACCATGCCCTCCCTCTTAGTATGAGAGGCTGGAATGTCCACGAGAGCATGGTATCGATCAGTAGAGCGCACCAGGGGGGTACAGGATTTACCTTCCTGGGCCAGGGCGGGGCCAGATGTATTTGGCCCTTGGGTTTTGCCCGGTGTCCCTTTTGCTGTAGGCTGAGTCCTCTCTTCCTCTCCCACACTTTCATAGTGGGAGGACTGAGAGTCCTCAGCCCTCTGCTCCCTTTGGATCCTCCTCATCTCCCCGTTCAATTCGGCCTCCCCAGGGGCATCAGCTTCAGGGGTGGCATCCAGATCCGAATCAGAGGTCGTCCCAGTTTCCTGGAGCGCCCTCCAAATCCTCTCCTTCCTTCGCTTCTCCGCCCTTCTCTGGCGAGAAGGGGGACCCTTCTTTGCATTCTTCCCTTGCCCCTGTGCCCCATCGTCCCTGCCCGCACCCTCACCCACGGAGGCCTCCCTCCTTTCATCCTCCGCAGGTTTGGAACAGGCATTGACAACAGAGCGAGGACACCGACTGAACGGGTGACCTAAGTCACCACACAAGTTGCAGCGAATACGGTCACACGATGCGGCTAGATGACCAATCCCCCCACAATGAGCACACTTCTGCACCTTGCAGCCTGCACTCAAATGTGAGGGGTCGCCACACCGGTGACACAACTTCGGCTGCCCCTGGTAGAAGACAAGGATCCGATCTCTTCCCAGGAAAGCAGACGATGGTATGTGGGACACCGTCTGTCCCAGACGCTTTAGTTTAACCATGAACGTCCAGGCCCCTGACCAGATGCCAAACTCATCCATGTTCTTCCGTGGCATCTCTACTACCTCTCCGTACCTTCCCAACCAGGTCATGATATCAATACAAGAGAGTGACTCGTTACGGGTAAGAACGGTCACTCTCTTGGGACCACTTTGGCGAGAAATTGCTTGTGCAGCAAAGTCTCGCCAGCCAGGCTCGTCCTTCATCAGCTCGTAGTTCCCCCAGAAGACCTCAAGGCCCCCTAGGTGAACAAAGCTGATGTCAAACTCGACCGAGCCATGAGGATGTATCAAGGCAAAGATGTCACTCGCCTTGAAGCCCATCCCCAGCAGCAGCTCCACCACCCTCTTTCTGGGAGGGCACGCATCATTGCCACGCCACCGGAGACGGACCACATTCCTCCTGGCTACAGCCTGCCCGGCTGTTGGGAGCGACCACTGATCTCCTCGTTGCTCTCGGAAGGCATTTAGACCATATCTGTCTATCCAGAAAGACAGGTCCTTCTGCACTCCCCCTATGGTTAGGGTTTGCTTTCCCTCTCTTAAAGCGTCCAAGAGACGTTGTTGCAAGTTACCGTCCCCGGACCTTGAGGATGAAGATGGGTGGGCCCGCTGTCCCCCCGCTGCCACACCAGCATAAGACCTGCCGGATGTCACAGCAAGAGGAGCGCCAGGCCCATTGCCCCTGGTTGATACCCCATCCCCACCACCCACAGACACAGCACTCAACACCCCATTACCAGCAGACACTCCAGCAACTTTATTTACAGACACCTGCATACCCCCAGCAGTTTCCACATCCACAGCTGCAACTTTTTCATTTAACCCACCAGGTCCCCCTGCAGTCATGCTTCTGGTCAGGCCTGGTCCTATGTTATGTATTTTTTCTGTACATTTTGTGTGGGTAGACACTGCTTCAGTCTCCGCATCATCAGGCACCTTTGCAGGGACGCCACCAGATGTTATAAGCGATGTCCCCGCTGTGCCCTCCGCCTCATTAACCTCCATCTGTTCTATGCGCGAAACATTTTTGGGAAAGGGGCCACCGTCGCCCCCGACGCCAGCAGCCCCCTTCTCGCCTACACCACTTTTCAGCGATGCGGACGAAGGAGCCACTAACGTCACTGGAGCCGCCTCCGGCGCCGGACCACTCCCCCCTCCCACAGAGGAGTGGCCAACAGAGCCGGAGCCCCCTCTGTGACCGCCCTTGTCCGGAACGTATGACGGCTTTACTGCGACACCGACAGACTTCCGGCTTTCAGACACCACATCCGGTTTCTGGTTTACCCGTTCTCCCGACCCCTGACTCGCATCAAAGACCAGTTTCCCGGGCTCGCCATTCACCGGACACGGGGACACACCCCCTGGTGTCACCAGGCCACCAGTACCGCCCCCTTTGCAGGGGTTGGCGTCCGGCGCCATTTTGACCACCACGTGTTCTAATGCCGGACCCGTAACACTCTCCCCGCATTCCCGCTCCAGCCCCACTGCAGAGGCTTGAGCTGGGGGTCTTGCGGGACCTGCGCCCTGATCCTGACTTTCATCTGGCTCAGAGCACAGGAAGGATCTTGCTGTATACACAAGTTTAAATGAACCTTTATCAGATTTTTTTTCCTTTTCCTTTTTTTTCTTCTTAAATTTTTTTTTCTTTTCCTTTTCCTCCTCTGCGGGTAACTCCGCACCAAAACAGAATCCCTGGAAGGATACCGGCGACTCCACATTACGGATCTGAGTGAGTAATCCTGGAGGCCGCTCACTGTCAGTTTCAAAACACTCCTGATTATTCCCAGCTGTGAGTCCACCCTCCTCCTCCTCACTGCTCCTGGGTGCCTCAGAATCTGTGCCTTCTCTGGACTTTGCATTTTCATGCTCCATTGCCTCCACCACATTTTCCTTTGCTGTGTCTGGGGCTCTGCTGTCTTCCTCCATAGTTTCTATTTTTATAGGTGCTGCCATCTCGGCAAACCTCTCTTCGTTTTTTAACTTTTCTCCAAACACCCCTCCGCCTGCTAAAATCTCCTCACGTCTCTCTTCCACTTCTTTTATTTCCTCCAACAAGGATTTCACATTTAAACGGTATCGGGACCTCTTACCTCCTGTGGCTTTTGCAGCCCTTCCTCTGGCGACCGCCAAGTCCGCACGGAGCCGTTGCAGCGACTTCCTGAGGTCCCGATACTCCTCCAACCGCATAGCCAGACGGGAGCTGAAGTTCTCCACCGTCTCTCCGGTCCTCAGCTGTCCCCATTCCTCCACACGACCGTCATCCAAATGTCCGGACAGTGCTGGTCCTTCTCCAGACGACAACACCTCTATCACCATGCCGGACCGCGTCTCCATACCCTTATCCAGGGTTCCAGCCACGGGGGGAGCCAGGACAGCCTTGCCCCGAGATGATCTCCTCACCCCCGCGACCGTTTGCATATTCCCAGCCAGCTGGGATGACCCTCTACCCCCCCGCTGGCATGCTCCGGGAGGTAGAGGTCTGAGGCTCCATCCTAGGATGGAACCCCCCTCAGGGTACTTTCCAAGCCCAGGCAGATGGTATGAGGCCTGGGCAGATAGGATAAGGAAAGTCCCTGGATCCAAGGCCTGCACGGAAGTCTCAGCAGCTCTCTCCACACGTCCTACTCCACCCACTCCAGAGCTGCACTGACTATTCTGCTGGTGGGGTCACTGTGTACATACATTACATTACTTATCCTGTATTGATCCTGAGTTACAACCTGTATTATACTCCAGAGCTGCACTCACTATTCTGCTGGTGGAGTCACTGTGTACATACATTACATTACTTATCCTGTATTGATCCTGAGTTACAACCTGTATTATACTCCAGAGCTGCACTCACTATTCTGCTGGTGGAGTCACTGTGTACATACATTACATTACTTATCCTGTATTGATCCTGAGTTACAACCTGTATTATACTCCAGAGCTACATTCATAATTCTGCTGGCTTCAGACTGGCAAATTTATTTTTTCTTCATGGAACCCTTTAAATCTCCCGGTATTCCCTACTTGTGCGTTGTCTCTTTACATAGATTGTGCTAAAATTTTGGAATGTGTCATCTTTACACAAGGCACTGTAAAGTTTACTATGAAGTGCGGTGCGGTGGAGATGAGGTGATAGAGACCCCTGAGCATTTACCCCTCTTGCCCATGCTATAATCCTCCCTGCGTAGCCTTATTTTTGCCACTTTTTACAGGTGTTACTTTATATCAGTCTGCAATTTTTTTAAGTTTAAATAAATAATAGCAATAACACATCTTCCAGGTTACCAGACCCTGACACAACTTATGGTACTTGACATTTCTTGTCAATTTTTCGTCCTCCTGGTGGGAGAGGGGGGGGGGTGGGATTTTTCTTTGCACTCTACAATTTTCTGAATATAAAGTTTTCTAGCTGATTTCTGACAACTGGGGTCCTTGGGGCTGACGAGGGAAGAGCAAAATGACTGTATAACTAGCAGAACTCATTGAAATAGTCATATAGATGGGCAGATTGATTTTTCCTGTTGTGTGAAGACCATGAATAATATCCACATGGGAACAAAAATAAGGGTCCGTTTCACGTATTAATCCGGGATAATCGCATATTTTTTGCACATGTACCACTTGAACGACCTGGCATCAAGTGGTTATGGGTTCCTCCCCAGAGTGCCAGTCTAGTTACAGCGTAGCCACCACAGGGCACTTAATAGAGTCTACAAAGAAAGGGCTGGAGACATCACAACATGTCCAATGTGTATTACACTCGAACCCATGCCCGGAATGTAATGAACCTCTTTGTGCTTTCTCTGCTGCCAATCTGTGTCCCGGTGGTGATAAAGTATTAATCTAGAATGGGAATTAGATTCTCCTGCTAGGAAAATTCTTTGTTACAAATACACATCAAATGCTGCGAGAGATGGAAAAACAAGAATATCTTTATTTAGAGGGAAAGGTGTTATTGACTGGTTATGCGGTTTGATGTTATCGTCTGGCTCTGCTGCAGATACAAGGGGCTATAATAAAAAAATTTAACTGATCGCTTTGTATGGGTTTAAATGATGAGATATTTCATAGGAGATCATTCTATAACCAAACCTCCCAAAATTTGAATCCCCATTATATGCCCCACCCTCGATCCGCATGGGAAAGCCCATAAAACCTCCAAGAAACACCCATTTTTGGGCTTATTTGCATAAGCACTGCTCTCCTTGAGGTACGTGCTCTTGGGACGGTTGGTAGGTATGAAGTTTGGTATAAAGAATGGAGTCATGGCTGTGTAACAGACGAAGAATGGCCTTAACCCAAGACGGATCTTTATTCACGCCAGCCGCCAGGGATCAATATGTGCGACTATCAATGGGAGTCCTTATGAGATGGTCTGTCAGTTGCCCTAGTTGTTCGAATCACAGCCAATCTTCCATGCCTCTGTGGGTCACCGTCGAACCACCCACTACCTCACAAAATATGGATACCAGGAAGGTAACCTGTCCCTCACTTCTCACTCCGTACCTACTAGCTCCCAAAGGGTCCTCATGGTGGCCAAGCGCCACCTTTGGTTCCTGGAGCACCCTTGCCAGTTACCAGTGGAGATCCCTTCTTAGAGACTGACCAACACAATGATCTATAATGATGGGTAGACTGTCTCAACTCTGCCATATTACCCACATTTGGGGATAATTCAAGATCCTGTCGACATTTGTGGATCTGCCATCAATGGGGATGGACATCTCAACTTAGCCACGCATTATATGACACTGTTACTGGGGAGAGGGCCACCACCATATTTTTTGCCCAGGGACCTCCACCGACCTTGATCCATGTCATGCCTTTATCAGGTGTTACCCATTTCGCACTTTGTAAGACATATACTACTTTGTTTAGCAAAGTGCAGACTTAGCAGAGCTGTGTCTGTGTTTGTCACTGTAAAGAGTTTTAGTAAAGAGATTTTACACTGGGCGATTATCGGGCAGATAGTCAGTTCATATAACGCACGTTCCCAATTATTGCCCTGTGTAAACAGCGCAGCGATCAGCAGATGAACGAGAAAACACTCGATCATCCGCTGATCATATAGTTTTAAAAAATTAAAATATTATCGTTGTCGGCAGCGCATCTTGGTGTGTAAACAGCGAGACGCACTGCCGACATGATAATAATGTATGGGGATGAGCGATCGGAGTAACGACTGCTCGTCCACATCCATAGCTCCGTGTGACACGAGCAAACAAGCGCCGATCAACAATGCTGGCACTGTTTATGAGGGGGGTCTCTGCCGGCACTGTTTATGAGGGGGGTCTCTGCCGGCACTGTTTATGAGGGGGTCTCTGTCGGCACTGTTTATGAGGGGGGTCTCTGTCGGCACTGTTTATGAGGGGGGTCTCTTCCGGCACTGTTTATGAGGGGGGTCTCTGCCGGCACTGTTTATAAGGGGGGTCTCTGCCGGCACTGTTTATGAGGGGGTCTCTGCCGGCACTGTTTATGAGGGGGTCTCTGCCGGCACTGTTTATGAGGGGGTCTCTGCCGGCACTGTTTATGAGGGGGGTCTCTTCCGGCACTGTTTATGAGGGGGTCTCTGCCGGCACTGTTTATGAGGGGGGTCTCTGCCGGCACTGTTTATGAGGGGGTCTCTGCCGGCAATGTTCTTGATGGAGTCTCTCTATGAGGGAGATTTGGGACATATCTAACAGAACAACTGTCTTTGTTGCCCATATCAACCAATCACAGCACAGCTTTCATTTTCAAGAGCACTGTAATAAAATGAAAGCTATTTTGTGAATGGTTGATATGAGCAGTATTTCCGTTAGACATTTCTCATAGTCTTGCTCCTTCGAGGCCTATATACGACCATAAAGCCACGATTCTAAACATCGTTCACATTTATTTTCGCCAACCGCATCTTTTAATAAAATAGTTGTCGAATTCTTCTGAGGTCAAGAAACCTCCGCGAAACGGGCCGGGCCTCTCTCTCTGCATGAGGGTCCTCGTGAGGCGGCAGCAGGTCCTCTCAGCCGGCGCGTCGTGGTGTTGTAGATACGGAGGGGATAAGAATGGAGAAGAGCTGCAGGAAATTTACAGGTGATAAAGTTCAGCAGCTCTGTCAACAGCCAGGAAATGAAAGAGCGGGGGGAGAAGAAATGAAGATTTATGAAAAAGCTGAGAGTGTATTATGTGTGCGCTATTGATTTAAGACGATTGTGGTGCCGGAGTCCAAATAGCTTTTTACTTTTTTGGGCCCATCCCTGACAAAAGCACTTTCTCATCTGTTGACAAGGCCTTGTCGCCATAGCAACGGCGCGCTGGCACTGCAGGCCCGGATGCCTCTCGATACGGAGGGTATAATACAAGGCTTTTAGCAAAGTTCACAGATCTTTTTTGTTCTCATTTCACCGTCTCATTTTGTTCTCGTCTCACCGTTTCGTGTATTTTCTTTCTCATTCTTTCTATGTCGTTAATATGAAGAGCGGTTGTCTGATTGTTTAACTCAAAGTTTGCCAGATTTAGTACAAATTCCACATAGTGTTGTGTGATGTAGGTGTATCTCAGCCTGACATGTGTGATACTGTCTGATGTTCTAACATATCTTAACCCATTATGGGTGATACTGTTTGCTGACCTGGCGTATCTAAGTCTATTCTATGTGATACAGTCTGCTGAGCTGCTGTATCTAAGCCTATCATGTATAATACTGTCTACTGAGTTGGTGTATCTAAACCTATCATGTGTGATACTGTCCACTGTACAATGCTCCCTGTAGCTGCCCCCACAGTATAATGTTCCCCATAGCTGCCCCCACACAGTTTAATGCCCCTCAATGCTGCCCCCACAGTATAATGCCCCCCATAGCTGTCCCCACAGTATATTGCCACTCATAGATGCCCCATACAGTATAATGCCCTCCATACAGTATAATGCCCCCATACAGTATAATGCCCCCCATACAATATAATGCCCCCATACAGTATAATGCCCCCATACAGTATAATGCTCCCTCAGCAGCCACCATATAAGCCCCCCTCCCATACCCAGTATAATGCCCCCCATATGTGCCTTATAGAAAAATAATAACATATTTACTTACCTATCCCCGTTCCCACGACGGGTGAGGATCCTTCTTCTCCTCTGCACTGTGCTGAGTGACTCGGCGCAGACAGGCGCGATAACGTCACTACATAGCGCTTGCCTGCGCCGAGCCGCTTGCGACACAGTGAATGCTGGAGCAAGGAGCCGTCAGCTCCTTGCTCCAGCATTGAATTCAAGTGTATCTGCATCCTAAGGACGCAGATGCAGTTGGAACCGGGACCTCGTGTGTGGCTCGCGACCCCCCGGAGGTCTTCACACGATTCCATGTGGAGTCGCGACCCCCAGTTTATAATATGTGCTGTCTGTGTTTGCGTTGGAGAGGGGGGGCTGTAATTTAAAGGCTCCTCTCTTCAACGCAAACACAGACCGCACAATACAACACATTTACATACCCTCTGCAGCTCACCAGGATCTTACTCACCGCCTCTTCCACAATGGCTGGATCGCCCCCCGCACGTGACGTCACGGTCACATGGTACACTGAGTGTCACGGCACAGAGAGAATTAAATCACTAGCGCGCTGTGTGGCAACGGGGGCCCTGTGGGGGGCTCCAGTCGCAACTGCAACCCCTATAGCTACGCTAGTGGGTGTATCTAAGCCTATCATGTCTGACACTGTCTACTGAGCTGGTCTATATAGATCTACCTCATGCGATCCTCTCTGCCGAGCTGGTATATCTAAGCCTATACCATGTGTGATACCGTGCTGCTGAGTTGGTGTATCTCAGTCTATCATATGTGATACAGTCTGCTGTATCTAAGCCTATCTTGTGTAATATTCTCTACGGAGCCAGCGTATCTAATACTATCATGTGTGATACTGCCTCCTGAGCCCATGTATCTATGACTATTATGTGATTTGAGAGTGTTCAGACCGCACTAGGTTTTCGTATGGGTGCATGCGTAGGGGCCCAACTCGTACAATATGAGTAAAGGTACTATGCACACCAGTAGTAGTTATCCAGAGGTTGATTTTAATAGTTTCACCAGTATCAGTGCAACGTTTCGGTCATATCCTTGACCTTCATCGGGCACTATAAAATTTATGAATAAATTAAACTGCTCCATTTATTCCACGTTCTTGAATGCAAAATCCACCACTTGTTTCCTTTACAATTAGCAGTAGATAAAACCCATTCTCATTAGGAACTATTGCTACCTGCTTATGAGCTCGAACGGAATATTATCTGACATATACTTTATATATATTGTTCCGATGTTATGCATGTTGCGACGATTAGATCTGTTTGTACCACTCATAGTGATTAATATCGCATGTTGCTTCTAGCGAAGCTCCATGTATGATTATATATGTTCATTGACACCATGTTATGTTACAAGTCTAATATATTCATTCATGAATTTTATAGTGCCTGATGAAGGTCAAGGATATGACCGAAACGTTGCACTGATACTGGCGAAACTATTAAAATCAACCTTTGGATAACTCCTACTGGTGTGCATAGTACCTTTTTTCTATTATGTGAGATACTGTCTGCTGAGCCAACGTATCTAATCCTGTCATGTGTGATACTGTCTGCTATATGATGAACCTCAGCCTATCAGGTGTGATACAGAATATGAGCTGATGTGTAGCGTTTCTTGAATTTTTTTTCATAAATGGGAACAACTCATCATTTTATCATAGTTTGACTTAGGCCTCATGCACGGCTGTGATTTCTGGGTCGGCCGGCCACGGAGTGACAGCCTCGAGCCGCCTGCAAATCGCGGGCCGTGAACATGGCCGCGGCCATTATTTTCAATGAGCCCGTTCTTTCTGCGGTCCGGTGCCATGCACGGACCGTGAAAACCACGGTCGTGTGCATGGCCCCATAGAAATTAATGGGGCCGCAATTCTCCCGTGGATTTTCGTTCGTGTGCATGGGGCCTTGGGACTGCAAGTAAATCGACAGTATTTGTATTTGTATTCATATAGAGCAGAAATGAAGCGCGCCTTTTATGAAGCCTGTTGTACAACCAAACATTCTGCAGGTCGCGTGCTAGCCGTGCTTTTCCCTGATATCTCATGGGGTTTTTCATGGTAGGGGATCAATCGGCACTACACGGGACATTAACAAAACATCATATACTAACTGCGATTTTGTGCCTAATACACAGTCGTGTCCCATTATTACGACCACCTCCTCACGTCGGCAGCGCGTAGCCCATGAAGGACGTGATGTGTCGTGGCTTGGTGGGTATATAATGTGTGCGGTCGGCTGTCTGATCACATATCACTCGTTGTTACCGTGGGTAAAAGGGGCGATTTATCAGAGTTGCTATTAAGGATAATTTTTGGCTTTCGGGCCCAGGGTGTCGGTATTTCTCACACATCGCAGCTTGTGGACTCTTCTCGTGCTGCTGTGTTGACAGTGAATCGTGAGTGGACAAATGGCGCCATCGGGAATAACCGAGGTGGAAGCTGCAGAGCACCGCGTGTCATTGATGTGAGAGGTGAACATCAGCTCCGAAGGTGCACGCGGACCGAACACGCTACAGTGGAGCAGCTCACTGTGAATATCAACCAGTGGACTACCAGGCGGGGGTCTAATACAACAGTTCAGCGAACCCGACTGCGTATGGGGCTCCGAAGCCGACGGACGGTCACCGCTCCTATGTAACAAAGTTGCGGAAGAAAAAAAGGCTTCATTTTGCACGGCAGTATCGGAATTAGACCGCCGATGATCGGTAGAGGGTCGCCTTCTCCGATGTGTCACGTTTTCTGCTTCATGGAACGAATGGACGTTGGCGCGTCAGGCGGGAAACATCAGAGAACAAACACCCGGCAGCCATTGCTGGAAGAACACGAGCCGGTGGCGGCAGCGTTATGGTCGGGTGTACGGATGTTTTCATGGCATTCTCTGGGCCACTCAGCCATGTGGACGGCTCTGAACCGATTTGGGTATTAATCCATCGTTGCAGATCACGTCCTCCCACACATGATGATTGTCTTCCCTGGGGCAGATGGAATCTTCCAGCGAGACAATGCGACATTTCACACGACTACAAATGTCCGACAGTGGCTGGAAGACCAGGACCAAGACTTCCAAGTACTTCCCTGACCCCGTAATTCTCCAGACTAACCGAATTGAGCATCTGTGGGACCTCCATTGTCTTGTTCCTCCCCCACGGACCCTCCGGCAAATGTGGGATGCTCTGCCGTCAGCACGGCGCCAGATACCGGAGACAACTGACCAGCACCTTATAGAGTCACCCCCCGCCCGTCTACTGCTGTCCGAGCTGCACACGCCGGCCGGTTACTCTGGATATTAGTTGCTGCTGCTCATAATAATGGGACTCCGCTGTGTATTACCACGATGCATAAGTGAAATCGTTAAATGACAATTTCAGCTCTGCTACATGGATGGCCCTAAACAGAACTGCCTGTAGGAATTGTAACATTGAAAACAAACACGCACTTAAACAGCTCTGCTTTACTTGGAGAGTTCAAGGACAGATATTTGCTTTCCCTGCAAACACATAATGGCATAATAGCTAAGCAGCCGCATTTTCCATCCATGTATTGAGAGAATGTAATGAAACTGCTTGGAGGAACAGGGGCTCGTTCATCGCGGCTCCGACAGAAAAATACCCAAAATTTGCAGATAGAAGGAAAACATTTTTTTAAAGCTCTGGTTTGGAGACATTTTTCATATTTTATTTCGGGGGATTGCACTATAAGCAATTCTCTAATAAAATGTCATTATTGGAATCACTCTCAGACTCAAGTGGGAAGGATTCCCGTAATAAGTCTGCAGGTCAGCTGCAAGGTAATCATTTGTCCCTTCCCCTTTTGCCCAACTTGGGATCGCGTCTGATCTCAGTGCCATTTCGTGCGTAATCTCGTCTCATGTTAACCTATGGGGGTTGCAGGAAATTGCATGAGTAAAGGACATGCGATTGCAAGGAATTAGACAAGAAAATGGAAGATCCTAACATACCGATTGTGTGTTTTACGCCACTAACCGAATGTACAGCCTGATGTTAACATGATGCATAAGAGAAACAGTTCAGCTCTGCTACATATATTGCATGAAAGGTTATGAACACATGGTCACTAGAGACACACAATACACACACCTGAGACACACCACATACATACTACACACACCTGAGACACACACTACAGACACCTAAGACACACAATACACACACACACACACACATAAACACACCATACGCACACCAGAGACACACACCACATACATACTACACACACCTGACCTGAGACACACACTACACACACCTGAGACCCACAATACACACGCACACACACACACACACACATACACACTACGCACACCAGACACGCACCACATACATACTACACACACCTGAGACACACACTACACACTCGTGACATACTCTACACACCCGAGACACACAATACACACACTACACACACACACAAGACACACACTACACACACACACACACACACAAGACACACTACATACATACTACACACACTACACACACCTGAGACACACACTACACACCGGAGACACACACTACATACATACTGCACCCACTACACACACCCGAGATGCATAATATACACACACACTACACACACACCTGAGACACACACTACACACACCTGAGACACACACTACACACACCTGAGACACACAATATACACACTACAAACACCCGAGACACACACTTCACGCACTCGAGACACACACTTCACATACTACACACACCCAAGACACACACCATATACATACTGCACACACTACACACACCTGAGACATACACACTACACAGACCAGGGCCGGCCTTCGGATAGATGGCGCAATGTACAAAATCTTCTTTCGGCGCCCCATTCCCAACATAAATAAAATGCCCCATAAAAAACTATAATGCCCCCCACAGTATAATGCCCCCATTAGTGGCCCACACACAGTATAATGCCCCCTTCCACCTGCTGTAGTGATGCGCCCTGTGCGATGGCACAGGTCGTGCAGCCCAAAGGCTAACCCTGTATGAGACACACACTACATACATACTACACACACTACACACACTTGAGACACACACTACATACACTACCGTTCAAAAGTTTGGGGTCACCCAGACAATTTTGTGTTTTCCATGAAAACTCCCACTTATATTTATCAAATGAGTTGCAAAATGACTAGAAAATATAGTCAAGACATTGACAAGGTTAGAAATAATAATTTTCTCCTTCAGACTTTGCTTTGGTCTTGGAATTCTCCATTTGCAGCAATTCCAGCATTGCAGACCTTTGGCATTCGAGCTGTTAATTTGCTGAGGTAATCGGGAGACATTTCCCCCCATGCTTCCAGAAGCCCCTCCCACAAGTTGGATTGGCTTGATGGGCACTTCTTGCGTACCATACGGTCAAGCTCCTCCCACCACATCTCTATGGGGTTGAGATCTGGTGACTGCGCTGGCCACTCCATTACAGATAGAATACCGGCTGCCGGCTTCTTCCCTAAATAGTTCTTGCATCATTTGGATGTGGCTTTGGGTCATTGTCCTGTTGTAGGATGAAATTGGCTCCAATCAACTCCAAAATGGAGTGATAGCCTTCCTTATTCAAAATCCCTTTTACCTTGTACAAATCTCCCACTTTACCAGCACCAAAGCAACCCCAGACCATCACATTACCTCCACCATGCTTGACAGATGGCGTCAGGCACTCTTCCAGCATCTTTTCAGTTGTTCTGCCTCTCACAAATGTTCTTCTGTGTGATCCAAACACCTCAAACTTCCATTCGTCTGTCCATAACACTTTTTTCTAATCTTCCTCTGTCCAATGTCTGTGTGCTTTTGCCCATATTAATCTTTTCCTTTTATTAGCCAGTCTCAGGTATGGCTTTTTCTTTGCCAATCTGCCCTGAAGGCCAGCATCCCGCAGTCGCCTCTTCACTGTAGACGTTGACACTGGCGTTTTGCGGGTACTATTTAATGAAGCTGCCAGTTGAGGACCTGTGAGGCGTCTATTTCTCAAACTAGAGACTCTAATGTACTTGTCTTGTTGCTCAGTTGTGCAGCGGGGCCTCCCACTTCTCTTTCTACTCTGGTTAGAGCCTGTTTGTGCTGTCCTCTGAATGGAGTAGTACACACCGTTGTAGGAAATCTTCAGTTTCTTGGCAATTTCTCGCATGGAATAGCCTTCATTTCTAAGAACAAGAATAGACTGTCGAGTTTCACATGAAACCTCTCTTTTTCTAGCCATTTTGAGAGTTTAATCGAACCCACAAATGTAATGCTCCAGATTCTCAACTAGCTCAAAGGAAGGTCAGTTTTATAGCTCCTCTAAACAGCAAAACTGTTTACAGCGGTGCTAACATAATTGCACAAGGGGTTTCAAGTGTTTTCTAATCATCCATTAGCCTTCTAACACAGTTAGCAAAGACAATGTATCATTAGAACACTGGAGTGATGGTTGCTGGAAATGGGCCTCTATACACCTATGTAGATATTGCATTAAAAACCAGACGTTTAAAAACCAGTCATTAAGCACATTAACAATGTATAGAGTGTATTTCTGATTAATTTAATGTTATCTTCATTGAAAAAAACTGTGCTTTTCTTTCAAAAATAAGGAAATTTCTAAGTGACCCTAAACTTTTGAACGGTAGTGTACATACTACACACACCTGAGACACACAATACACACACCCGAAACACACACTACAAACGCACTACACACACCTGAGATACACGCTACACACACCTGAGACACACTAAACATACCGAGACACACACTACATACAAACTACACACACTACACATACCAGAGACACACACTACATACATACTACACACACTAGACACACCTGAGACACACACTACACAAACACCCGAGACACACTACCCACATACTACACATGACACATAATACACACACACTACACATGACACAAACTACACACACCCGAGACATACACTGCACATGACACATACTACACCACACATGACACACACACTACACATGACACATACACTACACACACATGCCTCACAGGTACTCCAGTATCACTTCTGTGTTATTAATCTAGGTTACAATGCTGAGGGTACTTTCTCTGGCGCAGCCTCGGGCTACAGATAACAGGTGAGGCAACACAGCCCTCTCACCTGAACTAGTGAGAAATCCATATACATATGTATGAATGCAAATACTCAGGTAGGATATGTAGCTCATAACCAGTGGCGTAACTACCGCTGCAGCAGACGTATCGACTGCTACGGGGCCCGCGGCTGAGGGGGAACGTGCCGACACACCCCCTCCATATGCCCGGTGGCACCGCTAGCAGCCGTTATGGCTGCTACAACGGTAGCAACGCTACTATGGGGCCCGCGCCGTCGAGCCTCTAACATGTATGGGTCCGGCGACACAGGCCCTCAAATGCCCGGGGGCGTCACTAGCACCGGAGGGCACCCCGGTACTAGTGACAGCCACCCCCTCTTGCAGTAATTGTACCTGCGTCTATAGCACTTTGTGTGCTGTATATTTGCAGTCACAGGCATCTTGCACCTGTATACACGTTTTGATTCATTTTGCTGGAATGTGTTGTTCAAACTTTTGTGTTGTTTATGTGATTCATATATGTGGGGTTAGTGACTGCCTCCATTTTTGTTCTTGCCCTCCTCCCATTCTGCCCTGGGGGATTTTAATGAGTTTAATGCTGGTTCCATCCCCAGATATATGTAGGCTTAGTCCCAGTTCTGGGCTTATGTGCAGCGTAGGTTCCCACCTCATAGAGGTCGCCTTGTCGTGGCAGGTGGGCTCACACAATTTGATCAAAATGTGCGCTAAGAACCTCCCTATTGTAAGTAGATTTAGCAGCAATGCATATTTATTTATATTTAGTGGCTTAGGTGGCATTAGTGTTCGCAGAGTGCGGTCACCATTTTCTTGTGCGCTAGATAGATAGACAGACAGACAGACAGACAGACAGACAGACAGACAGACAGATAGACAGACAGACAGACAGACAGATAGATAGATAGATAGATAGATAGATAGATAGATAGATAGATAGATAGATAGATAGATAGATAGATAGATAGATAGATAGATAGATAGATAGATAGATAGATAGATAGATAGATAGATAGATAGATAGATAGATATGGGATAGATAGATAGATAGATAGATAGATAGATAGATAGATAGATAGATAGATAGATAGATAGATAGATAGATAGATAGATAGATAGATAGATATTAGATGGATGGATGGATAGATAGATAGATTAATCTCTGGTTGCCTAGTAACCACTTCTGGGTGACCACATTAAAGCGATATGCAATGAAGAAGTGTAATAAAGTTCTATGTACTATACAGTAGACTGCCTCTCCAAGCTCCACAGGAAGGATCTAATATAGGTGTATAGCTATGTCAGACCTGGGGGCCTTTGTTATGCTGGCTGCTTCCATGGTAACGCATTGGCAACCCGCAATTGTGCCATAGGGGCTCCGATGGGGTGAAGAGTGTGCCCTTCTCTCTGTCTAATCACTTGGATAGCGCATTTGATAATGACTGCCGCATCTGATGGGTTAAATGTCTGGGATCGGAGTTATAACCGATGCAGCGGATGTCTGCTGTACATCTGGAAATAAAGGGCACGGTGCAAGAAGGGTTAAGGAGTGCTGTAAGTGACTATGAAGCTGCGGGCCCCCACTGGCCTCATGCCCAAATGGTTAGTCCGCCCCTGTGGGCAGGTACATGAAAAGGTGTAAGCTATGTATTGTCTGTGTCCTGAGCGGAAGGAGTGGGCGGGGATTGTGACAGACGCGGTGATGAATATTAATTAATTAATCAATCAAGGTTCTAATTAATATCAAATGAAACAGAAAATTTGAGACCAGACTCTTTGCTGCAGGCGGAAAGGGTTATGCTCCAGCGTCTCCGTGATCACGCAGCCGACCAATCTGGATGAAGAATGAATCTTCAGGCTTCCAAAAACAGTCCAGGAGCTTATTACACATAACCACAGGAGGCGGAGAGCGGCTTAAAGGCACGGCGTTGTCTTAATCAACCAAAGAATGCAATAAAGTTACTAGTCAGGTAGTAATTGCGCCTGCTGCGTTATCGTCATCCAGGTAATTAAACATTATGTAGTCGTGGAATCGCGAATCATTTACATTCTGAATTTTAAAGGTTAATAAACCTCATAAAACCCATATTCAAAGTCTACGAGCAGGAATAAGGCGTAATGTGTGGTGTTATTAGAGCCTATGTATAATCTTCTCTGTGTGACATTGTATCGCTCTGGATTGCTTCTCTCCCAGTCATAATGACTCCGAAACGATCTAAATACTATCTCATTTTCCTGATTTTGTAATCTCTGCAAGTCCCAGGTAGCGAGCGAGAGGAATCCAAATGACTTGTACAGCTGCCATTGTATTGCTTAAAGGGCAAGTCCACTTAAAGGGATTGTCTGCTTTGGACAATCTTTTTATTAGAAAAGACCATAAGTAGATCACAGGCTGTCCCGCTGTTGGGATCCTCTGCAATCAGCTGTAATCTATGAGGAAACCCGGCAGCAAGTGCTTCAATTTCCCTGCAGCGCCACCACAGGAGAAATTAAGCATTACAGGTTGCTCATTGAACTCAATGGGTTGTCTATGAAATACATTAATGCCCTGGGTCCTCCAAAGTAAGAGATGCTCTTTAAAGTTGTTCTACTCGCTTTGTAATAGATGAGAACGTCCCAAATGGGGGAATCTGTAATATGATTTTATAAATTCAGCTTTCTAAGTCACAAAACCCCTTTCAGGAGTGCACAAAATGTTTCCTTTTGGGGAAAAAAATGGCAGCCGCAACAATACTTGATTTCCCGAGAGTGCTGAGACAATTCAGAGTGGGGACGGAAAAGCTCTCAATCCACCACAGATCTCATCATCCCACATGTCTATATAATATCTGAGAAGATACATTTTAGGTGTATTTCCCCTTTAAGGATTTTTGTCCTAGATTATTTTGGAGGATCCGACAAATAACTATATTAATACATATTTCAGCAAGGACATAGAGCATGAGGCATCTCCTGAGATTGCTATGGGGCCCCATGTCAGTTTGGCCCCATCACCCTTTTTCTATAACTCCGTCTCTCATTGCAATTTACAAACAGTCTGGGGGGTGGGGTGGATCATGCCTGACCCATGGCCATTGTAGGGTGTTGTGGTGACATGGGCCTCGATTTTAATTTTGGTGTAGGTAAACTTGAAGCTTCTGTGCCCCAATGCACAGTGTAGAGGTAGCAGTCGCACCCAGGCCCTCCTGCCAAATAAGAAGACAGCAGCATTGTAAATGCCACATGGAAGGGTAGGGGGGCCCTGTTACGGATTGGGAGCACCACTGTGTAAATATATCTCCCGTTTTTTCTATGATCCTACAATTCCTATAATCGTCTATATTACCTAAAAAGCCTCAATCCTAATTATAAAGGCCCCCGCACCCCATTGTTCGCCGTCTCTTCCTCCTTTTGTGACTCCAGTGTTAATTTTACGTCCGCTGCTCCCCCTGCTCTTTTCACCTTTTTTTTTTTTTTTTGCTGTCGCCCTCCCTTTCTTTTTCATTTACTGTCATCTCTTCCCATCCGCTGAGCCCCTGACGTTCCTCTAATTGACAGACGGTTTTTAAAAGCACATTGGAAAGCGTCTGTCTTTTTAAATAGACTTCAGTCTCATCACAAAATGTAGAGTAACATTCCATTAAAGCGAATTTCTAACAGATAGAAAGCCCCATTAGAACATCGCTGCTGCTTTTTTTTTTTTTTTCAGGACTCTCTGGATTTTTTTATTTTTTTTCATACAAATGATAAAAATATCGAAGCAGATAATACGATCACCCAGAAAGCAGCAACATGAATGTTCATATCGTGTGAAATCAAATTACTTGATGAACTATGGTATCCAATGGTGTAACTATGGGTAGCCCAGATGGGCTACTATGTGGCCCACAGCAAAAGACAGGCCCATTACTACTTTTTTCACAGTTTATAGTTAAGACGCGGGGTCATCTGAGCAGTCAGGCAATTGGGAAGTGCCCAAAGGCCCAAAAGCTGCAGGGCCGAAAGGGCATTTCTTCTGCCCAATACAGATTTTAGGGACCAGCTATAACTCCTAAGGTAAATTCCTTCCAGTTCACTGACAACTTTTAGCACTCGGTTGATTGATTCGCTATCTCATATTAATGAATTTATCCTATTCTTCCTTTTGTGGATCGCTCTGCTGGTTTCGAAGGCATAATAGGGGACAAAGGGGTCCCTTTTTTCCTAATAAATGGGGTTCCAGTGCATCAAACATATGCCATAAAGGTCATTTGTAAGGTCCCTACACCTGTATGATGACATCACAGATCTTTTCCCCGAAAACTGCCAGTTCCAATGGTACGGCGTAAGTAGTCCGGGGAGTCACTATAGGGCCCACCCCACTTCCTGAGCTGTTATCTGAGAAGTGCCCAAGTGGCCAGTAGCTGGAGGGCTCAAGACCCCCACGTAGGTTCCTTCCTGTGGATATCATCTGAAGTTTGATTACTTTCCTGCTATTTGGTCATCTGTCATATTATGGTTAGGTTGCCGACCCACGTCTGGGGTAAGTAGCCCATTTGGGTGCTATGGAGCCCACACTACTGCCCTCACGTATTTATTATTGATGATCAGCAATGGTTAAGAAGCAGGGCAGAACAGAGCCATTGGGCAGTTCCTAAACTCCCAGCGGTTGGGGGCCTAAAGGGCATTTGGGGCCAGCTGTTGATCTCATCTGAAGTTGATGTTGCATACTCTCGTACTAAAATATTATTTTGCGCTATTACTTCCATCAGCCATTTTCCTCCACGTTATATCCGATGGATGATGTTCTGCGTGGAACGTTCAGTAATTATAATGCTCTGTTCTTTTTATTCAAAAATTCTCAAAAATTTATTTTAAAATGTCATCTCATTTAGTGTCAAACTTAAAGGGGCGAATACAACATTTCTGATTGTGTTGCTTATAGGTCGATTCTTTTTTTATCGCCTGTTGCGCCATTCTTTGCTGATGTTGCTCGCTCGGAAACGAAGAAGGTGCGAGATGTGCAGACTGCTCACTTCTTTTCCTGACTTTCATGTGATGGGAGATAACAGCTACAGAAACAAACAGAAAACCCGCCTGTGTTTATCACAGGCCAGAGGGTGTTAACGCGGTGATCTGCCTTTGAACGTTATCAGCGGGGCGCCGAGCTCGACTTCCTAGGATTTTTTTAATAAAGTTTTCAAGCAAATAAGTAGCATGCTGGGAATGTCAAGATGTCTGAATGAGGATCCTGGGGATCTGTACAAACATGTTATAAAAAGAAGTGCTGATAATGTGAGTGAGGTCAGTAGGGTGCAGTCAGGAGCCGCAAATGTGTCGTGTCAGGTGCTTACTACAGAGCAGGACTGTGATTTTTAATGTGTATTATGTGAATATCTGAATTATATATTATACTTACTCTTAACTTATATTTGTCCAGGAAGCATAAGTCAGATGGGCACATCAGCACTGAGTATTTCAGGAATGGAGTGTGCAGCTCCTGTGGAGGGCAGTAAGCTGTCCACTGTAATGATGTTAGTGAGGACAGGGCTGTATGAAACACATGTAGGGTGATTATGATGGGTGTGAAGAAAAATAGTGTGGGGTAGGGCTAGAAATCAGCTGAAAAAGCAGCACAGAGTATCTAAGGAGAGGGGTATGCTGATCCTATGGGAGATTGAACGTGTCCACTGCAGAGATAGATGGATAGATAGATAGATAGATAGATAGATAGATAGATAGATAGATAGATAGATAGATAGATAGATAGATAGATAGATAGATAGATAGATAGATAGATAGATAGATAGATAGATAGATAGATATGAGAGAAAGAAAGAGAGAGAGAAATGAGAGATAGATAGTTAGGCACCATGTGTCGGGGTCAATATCATTAACTGGAGCATGGGGTGAAGACTAATAGAGAATTAAAGAGACAGTGGGTAAATCAGCACAGAGTATTTCAGCAGAGGATGTGCTTTGAACTGTCGATTAAACTGATTATGCAAATGGTATGGCCAAGGCCTGAATCTTTCTACCACAAGGTGGCGCCTATATTATTGTACCAAATTTTCTTGAAAATAAGTGCTTTGAGCTCTATGGTGCTAATCATAGACATACTCTCCTCAACAGCACACCATGTGGTCAGGCACGGTACTCCAAGTGAAAGTGAATACAGTGCTAAATGGCAATAGGTGGAGGGGCCCATTCCTTATTTTGCTATAGGGCCCTCTAGTTACATATTAAACTGTTTGGAGGTCCATGCCACTGCTATGGGGACCAAGGGACTAGAGAGCTTCTGGCTCAGGAATAGCAGTGCTGCTAATCTCATGGCAGTGGCCCCCATTTTTGCTTTGCTATGGGTCCCCTGTGCTCTGTGCCCTTAATTAATGGTCTCATTTTACTGCGCTGAGAGCATTTTATCCAAAAACAGCTAAAAAATAGGCCGATTTTCTTGCCAGAGCCCAATGTTCATGACTTTACTGCTTCATACTAAAATCCATATTCTGTTTAGTCTTTATTTTGTTGCCACCTGGACTCAGAAGCGTTCCGTATACGGCGCTGGAATCCAATCTGAAATGAATGTTTGATAGCATATGCTGTCCATGGCTGAGCACTTTCCCTTCTGTAGCTCCGGTTGAGGCTTCCGTGTGAAGCTTGTTCTGTATCTGGCCTCCTGATGGGGAACAATATAAACAGCCTGTGATATCCGTAACTGGACAGACGGATAAATTATATATATTTGGGCTGCTTTGTAGAAACTTGCAGCACCTGCCTGATCTCCACGGTGGAGCTCAAAGCCTCTGAACAGCAGCATCGATCTATAATTTAGACGCTGATCCAAGCAGAGGAATCACAACCTGTAAATAATCCAGTGGTTTTATTCCGAGAGTAAAATCGTTGCCATAATTCTAATATTCTCTTTGGCAAATGAAGGCAACGCAGAAATGATGTTAATCTGACTGCCACAGTATGGATCCTGAGCCTGAGAAACCCGTTATAGGAACGTAGAATGAACATCAATTATCACCTGCTCCTTATCTCTGCATCTATTACCAGGGGGGGGGGGGGGGGGGCTGAGAAATAGAAAAAAATCCATCTATCTATCTATCTCATATCTATCTATCTCATATCTATCTATCTATCTATCTATCTATCTATCTCATATCTATCTATCTATCTATCTATCTATCTCTCTATCTCATATCTATCTCTCTATCTCATATCTATCTATCTATCTATCTATCTCATATCTATCTATCTCATATCTATCTATCTATCTAATATCTATCTATCTCATATCTATCTATCTCATATCTATCTATCTCATATCTATCTATCTATCTATCTATCTATCTATCTATCTATCTATCTATCTATCTCATATCTATCTATCTATCTATCTATCTATCTATCTATCTATCTATCTATCTATCTATCTATCTATCTATCTATCTATCTCATATCTATCTCATATCTATCTATCTATCTATCTATCTATCTATCTATCTATCTATCTATCTATCTATCTATCTATCTATCTATCTATCTATCTATCTATCTATCTACCTGGAAACCCCAGCGAGGATGTGAGCCAAAGTACCAGAGAACCTGCTTCAGAGGCGAATGTCCCATCTGTGGATGCTGCCCAAGTGTCACCAGCCACTGAAAATAGAGGTCATGCTAAAAGTAAAATATCCAGTCACTCTGTCACCAAACATCTGCCCGACACCAGTAAGGAACCAGCTGATCCAGCCGCAGCGACCAGTAAAAAACCAGCTGGGCCAGCCGCAGCGACCACTAAAACACCAGCTGATCCAGCCGCAGCGACCAGTATGGATGAGGAGGGATTTCAGACGGTTAAAAAGAGAAGTAAAACAGATAATTCTTCTAGGAAAAAAATCACTGCTGCAAAGAAATCACCGGAGTCTCCAGTGCTGGCGATAACTGGGGGACGTTACTGTGCGCTGGGGGAAGATGACCAGGAAGAAGAAGCAGAGATGGAGCAAGTCTCCTCACGCAACCCAGACGACGAACCTCAGGATGAAGATGCTGACCCCCCAATGTCCACCAAAAGATGGGGTGTTACAGGACATAGCAGTGGAAGAAGGAAAAAAAGTAGGAAAGACATGTAACCAGGATGAGGCTGAAAATCACCTCCATCAATGTGAACAGTGTGAAGAATAGGAGCAGGCGGCGGGCGATATTCCAGCGTCTGTCTGACAACACAACCAATGTCTTCTTTATACAAGAGACTTATCTACAGAGTAATGTCCCTGCTGTGTCCCTGCAGTCACCACATCTAGTGGGACAGTGAAACTCTCAGCTGCTGTATGGAGACTTCTAGCCCGAACTCCGTTTATATCATAGAGGCTTACTATATGTCATAAATGTGGTGACCGTGTCCCATCCCTGGGGTGTGCGCGATGCTGCCCGGTCACCAATAAAGAAGAACTCTCCTGTAATACTGTCTAGAATAATATCATGAAAAATAGTTGAAACAATCTATACTGGAGCAATATTCAGATATTATGGTTTGTTTAATGATTGTGATGTTATTAAGAGACAAATGTGTATTTTCTTTATCTGTTATAAGTGTATTGCAAAGGTATTGTAATATTTTGTTGCAAGTTTTCAAATTAAAAAGATAATTATAGTAGTTATATTCTTGTATATAGGGAGCAGTATTCTAGTAGTTATATTCTTGTATATAGGGGGCAGTATTATAGTAGTTATATTCTTGTATATAGGAGGCAGTATTATAGTAGTTATATTCTTGTATATAGGGGGCAGTATTATAGTAGTTATATTCTTGTATATAGGGGGCAGTATTATAGTAGTTATATTCTTGTATATAGGGGGCAGTATTATAGTAGTTATATTCTTGTATATAGGGAGCAGTATTATAGTAGTTATATTCTTGTATATAGGGGGCAGTATTATAGTAGTTATATTCTTGTATATAGGGGGCAGTATTATAGTAGTTATATTCTTGTATATAGGGAGCAGTATTATAGTAGTTATATTCTTGTATATAGGGGCAGTATTATAGTAGTTATATTCTTGTATATAGGGGCAGTATTATAGTAGTTATATTCTTGTATATAGGGGTCAGTATTATAGTAGTTATATTCTTGTATATAGGGGGCAGTATTATAGTAGTTATATTCTTGTATATAGGAGCAGTATTATAGTAGTTATATTCTTGTATATAGGGGCAGTATTATAGTAGTTATATTCTTGTATATAGGGGGCAGTATTATAGTAGTTATATTCTTGTATATAGGGGGCAGTATTATAGTAGTTATATTCTTGTATATAGGGGCAGTATTATAATAGTTATATTCTTGTATATAGGAGGCAGTATTATAGTAGTTATATTCTTGTATATAGGGGCAGTATTATAGTAGTTATAGTCTTGTATATAGGAGCAGTATTATAGTAGTTATATTCTTGTATATAGGAGCAGTATTATAGTAGTTATATTCTTGTATATAGGGGCAGTATTATAGTAGTTATAGTCTTGTATATAGGAGCAGTATTATAGTAGTTATATTCTTGTCTATAGGGGGCAGTGTTATATTTGTTATATTCTTGTATATAGGGGCAGTATTATAGTAGTTATATTCTTGTATGTAGGGGGCAGTATTATAGTAGTTATATTCTTGTATGTAGGGGGCAGTATTATAGTAGTTATATTCTTGTATATAGGGTGCAGTATTATAGTAGTTATATTCTTGTATATAAGAGCAGTATTATAGTAGTTTTATTCTTGTATATAGGGGGCAGTATTGTAGTAGTTATATTCTTGTATATAGGAGGCAGTATTATAGTAGTTATATTCTTGTATATAGGGGCAGTATTATAGTAGTTATATTCTTGTATATAGGGGCAGTATTATAGTAGTTATTATATTCTTGTACATAGGGGCAGTATTATAGTAGTTATATTCTTGTATATAGGGGCAGTATTATAGTAGTTATTATATTCTTGTATATAGGAGCAGTATTATAGTAGTTATATTCTTGTATATAGGGGGCAGTATTATAGTAGTTATTTTCTTGTATATAGGGGCAGTATTATAGTAGTTATATTCTTGTATATAGGGGCAGTATTATAGTAGTTATATTCTTGTATATAGGGGGCAGTATTATAGTAGTTATATTCTTGTATATAGAGGCAGTATTATAGCAGTTATATTCTTGTATATAGGGGCAGTATGATAGTAGTTTAATCTATTCTGAAGTCCTGGTGCTGTTACTATTGTTCTATGGTCGTTTTATATTG
Organism: Rhinoderma darwinii; assembly: GCF_050947455.1. Lineage (NCBI taxonomy): Eukaryota > Metazoa > Chordata > Amphibia > Anura > Rhinodermatidae > Rhinoderma > Rhinoderma darwinii. Next base: position 137,649,627 of record NC_134693.1, read on the forward strand.
AAATTTTTGAAACCGATTCATCCCCTGGAAACGAGCACTTGGCCTAATTTTTGGTTCGTTGGAGTGCGGTGTTCATCTGCTTTTGGACTATATATATATATATATATATATATATATATATATATATATATATATATGGGTGTATATATATATATATTTATATAGATACAGCGAAAAAACTCTTTAAAAATGTGTGTGAAAAAAGAAGTTACAAGTCTACATACTTTAGTGCTCGATGTAATCCATTAAACACAGGGGTTAAATAATTCAATGTGACAGAATATCTATTTTTTTTTCTCCTTGTAATTATAAGTCTCAGAGCAGTCAGAAGTCAGTCAGTAAGTGACAGGTGAGTTGAATAAAGTCTCAGCCGTTCTGACAGATAATCTGTTCATCATGACGGTTATATGTGAATAATGTACATGTATGTATAATTACCCAAATACTGAGATAGAGTTGTGGAATCTAAATATACAAGTTCATGGTGTATATCTTAGAGCTGCAGCAAAAACTGATGGTGTGAACCAGAGCAGAAGATTTGACATATTTCGCTCGAGAATTTTTTTGGGGTGGACCAAAGAATGGCGAAGACCAGAAATCTTTTACTAATAAACTAATTAAAGGGGTTGTCTTGTTTAGAAACGCCATTTTTATATGACTTATTAGGAAATTCTAAGTTAATAGAGTGGGACCTCTGTTCACCCTCATTTATCAGGCATTAGAGCGGCTGCAAAAAACGTCTCTCATTCTGGATGACCCGGCATGTCCGTGCATTACATAGATAACGCTTTTCTTTCAATGGTCAATCTATAATACCTTTATATACTGTACAGGTATTATAGTAGTTATATTCTTGTATATAGGGGCAGTATTATAGTAGTTATATTCTTGTATATAGGAGGCAGTATTATAGTAGTTATATTCTTATATATAGGGGGCAGTATTATAGTAGTTATATTCTTGTATATAACAGGCAGTATTATAGTAGTTATATTCTTGTATATAGGAGGCAGTATTATAGTAGTTATATTCTTGTATATAGGAGCAGTATTATAGTAGTTATATTCTTGTATATAGGGGGCAGTATTATAGTAGTTATATTCTTGTATATAGGAGGCAGTATTATAGTAGTTATATTCTTGTATATAGGGGCAGTATTATAGTAGTTATATTCTTGTATATAGGGGCAGTATTATAGTAGTTATATTCTTGTATATAGGAGCAGTATTATAGTAGTTATATTCTTGTATATAGGGGGCAGTATTATAGTAGTTATATTCTTGTATATAGGAGCAGTATTATAGTAGTTATATTCTTGTATATAGGGGCAGTATTATAGTAGTTATGTTCTTGTATATAGGGGCAGTATTATAGTAGTTATATTCTTGTATATAGGGGGCAGTATTATAGTAGTTATATTCTTGTATATAGGGGGCAGTATTATAGTAGTTATATTCTTGTATATAGGGGCAGTATTATAGTAGTTATATTCTTGTATATAGGAGCAGTATTATAGTAGTTATATTCTTGTATATAGGGGGCAGTATTATAGTAGTTATATTCTTGTATATAGGAGCACTATTATAGTAGTTATATTCTTGTATATAGGGGCAGTATTATAGTAGTTATATTCTTGTATATAGGAGCAGTATTATAGTAGTTATATTCTTGTATATAGGGGCAGTATTATAGTAGTTATATTCTTGTATATAAGAGGCAGTATTATAGTAGTTATATTCTTGTATATAGGAGGCAGTATTATAGTAGTTATATTCTTGTATATAGGGGGCAGTATTATAGTAGTTATATTCTTGTATATAGGGGCAGTATTATAGTAGTTATATTCTTGTATATAAGAGGCAGTATTATAGTAGTTATATTCTTGTATATAGGAGGCAGTATTATAGTAGTTATATTCTTGTATATAGGAGCAGTATTATAGTAGTTATATTCTTGTATATAGGGGGCAGTATTATAGTAGTTATATTCTTGTATATAGGAGGCAGTATTATAGTAGTTATATTCTTGTATATAGGGGCAGTATTATAGTAGTTATATTCTTGTATATAGGGGCAGTATTATAGTAGTTATATTCTTGTATATAGGAGCAGTATTATAGTGGTTATATTCTTGTATATAGGAGGCAGTATTATAGTAGTTATATTCTTGTATATAGGGGGCAGTATTATAGTAGTTATATTCTTGTATATAGGGGGCAGTATTATAGTAGTTATATTCTTGTATATAGGGGCAGTATTATAGTAGTTATATTCTTGTATATAGGAGCAGTATTATAGTAGTTATATTCTTGTATATAGGGGGCAGTATTATTGTAGTTATATTCTTGTATATAGGAGCAGTATTATAGTAGTTATATTCTTGTATATAGGGGCAGTATTATAGTAGTTATATTCTTGTATATAGGAGCAGTATTATAGTAGTTATATTCTTGTATATAGGGGGCAGTATTATAGTAGTTATATTCTTGTATATAGGAGCAGTATTATAGTAGTTATATTCTTGTATATAGGGGCAGTATTATAGTAGTTATATTCTTGTATATAGAAGCAGTATTATAGTAGTTATATTCTTGTATATAGGGGGCAGTATTATAGTAGTTATATTCCTGTATATAGGGGGCAGTATTATAGTAGTTATATTCTTGTATATAGGGGGCAGTATTATACTAGTTATATTCTTGTATATAGGAGCAGTATTATAGTAGTTATATTCTTGTTTATAGGGGCAGTATTATAGTAGTTATATTCTTGTATATAGGGGCAGTATTATAGTAGTTATATTCCTGTATATAGGGGGCAGTATTATACTAGTTATATTCTTGTATATAGGAGCAGTATTATAGTAGTTATATTCTTGTTTATAGGGGCAGTATTATAGTAGTTATATTCTTGTATATAGGAGGCAGTATTATAGTAGTTATATTTTTGTATATAGGGGCAGTATTATAGTAGTTATATTCTTGTATATAGGGGCAGTATTATAGTAGTTATATTATTGTATATAGGAGCAGTATTATAGTAGTTATATTCTTGTATATAGGGGGCAGTATTATAGTAGTTATATTCTTATATATAGGGGGCAGTATTATAGTAGTTATATTCTTGTATATAGGAGCAGTATTATAGCTGGGGGTCCGCTGTGATAAATTGATCTGTAAAGAGAACAACCCTTAGGATGCACCAAAGTTTTGGTGTCCTTTACTTATGAGCCTTTCCTAAGTATAAATTACAAATACTTAAACTGGCTATTGAGTTATGGGAATTTCATTGCAACCTGCCCCTTTAATGTTTCATGACCTGCTACACAAAGGGGGTAGTTATGACCAGTGGCGGATTATCATTAGGGCGGTTTGGGCGGCAGCCCGGGGCCCAAGGCTCCCGGGGGGCCCATGGCCGTCCGAACCACCCATGATCGAACGGCCCCCCTCATGCCCGGTGTGGCGTCGCTAGCACCGGAGGGCTCCCCGGTGCTAGCGGCAGCCACATTCACACATCAATGAAAAGTTACTATAGTAACTGGGGCCTATGTAATAAACTACACAGGCCCCTGTTACTATAGTAACTGACAGTACTTACCCCTCCTCTTCCTGGAGCGCATCGGATGTTGTATTGTCACAGCGGTGTGCGCAGCGCATAACGTCACGATGCTATGCGCCGCGCACAGCGTCCCGACAGTTGATGCAGTGAGGACCTGCGGCCGAAGAGGAGGTAAGTTTGGTTTTATTGTTTTGCTGATGGGTTGGGGTCAGACACCCGGGACCCCCGCAAATCAGCTGTTTTGAAGGGGTTGCAGCCGCTCGTACGAGCGCTACTTCCCCTTCATTCGGGTCACTTTCTCACACTGAATCGCCGACACGGACGTGTCAGCGATTCACAGTGTGAGCAAGTGAGGGAAATGAAGGGTAAGCAGCGCTCGTACGAGCGGCTGCAACCCCTTCAAAACAGCTAATTGGCGGGGGTCCCGGGTGTCTGACCCCAACCCATCAGCTATTGATGGCCTATACTGAAGGTAGGCCATCAATGTTTAAACCTTTAAAGCCTGTATCTAAGCCTAAAGTGTGTTAGGCTTAGATACAGGGCCCAGCTTATACTGCATAAGAATACTGTCTGCTGGACCCTGTATCTAAGCCTACATTAGGCTTAGATACAGGGTCCAACAAACAGTATCACACATGCACATGGGCCCTGTATCTAAGGCCCTGTTCACATCACCGCCGCCCTTCCGTTGAGGGTTTCCGTCTGGGTAACCCCTCAACGGAAAGGCAAATGGAAACCTTAGCTACCGTTTGCATCACCATTGATCTCAATGGTGATGGAAACTTTGCTAAAGATTTCCGTTTGGGGGGGATATTCATTTGTATCTATAGAGGGCTGTGTGTAACGCTCTCTATGGGGGGGATGTGTGATATCTACATGGGGCTGTGTGTGGCGCTATGTATGGGGGGTGTAATATCCACAGGGGCTGTGTGTGGCACTATGTACAGGGGGCTGTGTGTGGCACTATGTACAGGGGGCTGTGTGTGGCACTATGTACAGGGGGCTGTGTGTGGCACTATGTACAGGGGGATGTGTGTGGCGCTATCTATGGGGGGGTGTAATCTCTACAGGGGGCTGTGTGTGGCACTAAGTACAGGGGGCTGTGTGTGGTGCTATCTATGGTGTGGTGTAATATCTACAGGGGCTGTGTGTGGCGCTATGTACAGGGGGCTGTGTGTGGCGCTATCTATGGGGGGGGGTGTAATATCCACATGGGCTGTGTGTGGCACTAAGTACAGGGGATGTGTGTGGCGCTATCTATGGGGGGGGGGTGTAATCTCTACAGGGGGCTGTGTGTGGCACTAAGTACAGGGGGCTGTGTGTGGTGCTATCTATGGGGGGGGTGTAATATCTACAGGGGCTGTGTGTGGCGCTATGTACAGGGGGCTGTGTGTGGCGCTATCTATGGGGGGGAGGTGTAATATCCACAGGGGCTGTGTGTGGCACTAAATACAGGGGCTGTGTGTGGCACTAAGTACAGGGGCTGTGTGTGGCACTAAGTACAGGGGCTGTGTGTGGCACTATGTACAGGGGGCTGTGTGTGGCACTATGTACAGGGGCTGTGTGTGGCACTATGTACAGGGGGCTGTGTATATGTGGTGTTTTACAGTGTGTGGTATTATTATATTCAGGCACGCAGTGTTTGGTGCTATTATATTTAGGGGCACAGTATGTGGCACCATGATAACTTTATTTTCATTTATAGGTGTGGAAATGTTGGAAAAGTGAGGAGTCGAAGACATCTGAGTGGCAAATTCTGCAGAAATCAGTCATGGCCAGGAGACGTCGTCATGAGCTCTGGACCGGATGGAGAAGAAAAGAGGAAAAAAACTACTAGAATCTGAGACGTCGTCACCTGTGAGTCACTAGATTTATAGAGAATCTGTCACCTCTCCTGACATGTTTATTATAGGAAATCCTTGTATTTCACAAAAAATCTTTCTGCAGTCCAGGACTGATAGACAATTCCCCTTGTCAGGAGGATGTGTCCCTGCACTGTGTGATATTGTCAGTATGTAGGGACACAGCCCTGTGACAAGGGGAATCCATAACACTCATTTGTTAATGCTTGCCCAAAGAGGTAGTGTTAAAAATATTTACGGCGCGGCAGGGCGGCGGTGCGCAAGGGGGGCCCAAGTTTGGGTAACAGCCCATGGCCCATCGTCTACTTAATCCGCCACTGGTTATGACCCATCTAAAGTGTGCAGTGAGGGTGCAGGGAAGAGCCATTGTATGGCCAACCCAACTCAAGCATGGGGGAGTATGGGTAGCTACAAAAAAAAGTGGTGGGGCGCTATTTTTGGGAGTCTATATTTATAATGTACACCCTTAGGTCAAGTTTCTGAATGCAATCTCTCTCTAGTTTCCCAGGACGTACAATCCCTTGTTATATTCACCGGAAATATTCTCTTCTGTAAATTAAATGTTTTATTCTGGGTGAAGGATTTAAAAAAATACTTTGTAGATAGAAGTTTCTCTATAAAAAGATCCTGTAATCTCGGAGAAGCTGGGTATAGTTTTGTGTTACTATTATCAGACTTAAGCAGCAGCATCTGCCGGGTCCCGCCATAAATCTTCTGTATTACCTATTTACATGCTGTTTGTGGCTGGAAGACTCGTTATTCTAACCCTCGCTGAACACTCATACTTTTTGCTTGCCCGTGTGTACAGGTTCTTTATTGCTATAGAGACAGTAAACCGTATGGGAAATGGTATTTTAAAAAGAAATTGTGGCATTTATTAAACTAATAGTTTATTGAAACATCAGCTCCAGGCAGAAGTCATGATTTCCAAGCGAGTCCTCAGATTCTGCTACATTTGCCCTGCTACGCTACCGCACATCCAGCCAGTAGTTTGGTTAACTGAAGCCCCATAGCAAGGTTCACAATGAACCCCCTATTATTTTTATTGGGTTTTGTCATATTGGACAGAAGACCCTGGTGTGTTTCCTCCTCCACGCACTTCTTTGCTAACAATTCAGGTACTTTGGAGAAGTTTGCCCTGCACAGTAGAAGGGACTAACCAGGACTGGCCCCTCTTTTTAAGGGCCATATAGCATCTTTGAACGGTACATTCGCTCTTGCCAGAAGCCCTAATTTATTGGGGTCTGTTTTATTTGGCTTTTCAAAGCGTCCATAAAGGGGCTAAAAAACACATGGCCTCATACTCCAAGTTATTCAGCAAGAGGAGTCACATGACCCCATAGACCAGACACCTTAGAAATATGGTATTAAAAACATTTAACAATATTTTAAAATGTAATATTACTTATCCTGTACTGATCCTGACTTACAGCTTGTAGTATAGTTCAGAGCTGCATTCACAATTCTGCAGACTGCTCTGGTGATTTTAATTCTGAGAAGTAATTTAATGTCATGTACTCAGTGACTCCACCAGCAGAATAGTGAGTACAGCTCTGGAGTATAATACAGGCTGTACCTCAGGATCACTACAGGATAAGTAATGTAATGTATGTACACAGTGACTCCACCAGCAGAATAGTGATTGCAGCTCTGTAGTATAATACAGGATATAACTCAGGATCAGTACAGGATAAGTAATGTAATGTATGTACACAGTGACTCCACCAGCAGAATAGTGAGTGCAGCTCTGTAGTATAATACAGGATATAACTCAGGATCAGTACAGGATAAGTAATGTAATGTATGTACACAGTGACTCCACCAGCAGAATAGTGAGTGCAGCTCTGGAGTATAATACAGGCTGTAACTCAGGATCACTACAGGATAAGTAATGTAATGTATGTACACAGTGACTCCACCAGCAGAATAGTGATTGCAGCTCTGTAGTATAATACAGGATATAACTCAGGATCAGTACAGGATAAGTAATGTAATGTATGTACACAGTGACTCCACCAGCAGAATAGTGAGTGCAGCTCTGTAGTATAATACAGGATATAACTCAGGATCAGTACAGGATAAGTAATGTAATGTATGTACACAGTGACTCCACAAGCAGAATAGTGAATGCAGCTCTGGAGTATAATACAGGATGTAACTCGGATCAGTACAGGATAAGTAATGTAATGTATGTACACAGTGACTCCACCAGCAGAATAGTGAGTGCAGCTCTGGAATATAATACAGGCTGTAACTCAGGATCACTACAGGATAAGTAATGTAATGTATGTACACAGTGACTCCACCAGCAGAATAGTGAATGCAGCTCTGGAGTATAATACAGGATGTAACTCAGGATCAGTACAGGATAAGTAATGTAATGTATGTACATAGTGACTCCACCAGCAGAATAGTGAGTACAGCTCTGGAGTATAATACAGGATGTAACTCAGGATCAGTGCAGGATAAGTAATGTAATGTATGTACACAGTGACACCACCAGCAGAATAGTGAGTGCAGCTCTGGCGTATAATACAGGATGTAACTCAGGATCAGTACAGGATAAGTAATGTAATGTATGTACTCAGTGACTCCACCAGCAGAATAGTGAGTACAGCTCTGGAGTATAATACAGGCTGTAACTCAGGATCAGTACAGGATAATAATATAATGTATGTGCACAGTGACTCCACCAGCAGAATAGTGAGTACAGCTCTGGAGTATAATACAGGATGTAACTCAGGATCAGTACAGGATAAGTAATGTAATGTATGTACACAGTGACGCCACCAGCAGAATAGTGAGTGCAGCTCTGGAGTATAATATAGGATATAACTCAGGATCAGTACAGGATAAGTAATGTAATGTACACAGTGACTCCACCAGCAGAATAGTGAGTGCAGCTCTGGAGTATAATACAGGATGTAACTCAGGATCAGTACAGGATAAGTAATGTAATGTACACAGTGTTGTATTTAAGGATCAGTACAATATAAAAAGTAACTCAAACTAAAATGTAGATTATTTCTATATATAAACTGTAAAATGGTGTTCAAAGATGGTGTTACTTGCTGTTCCAGCAGTGTCTGACTGCTGGCAGCCAGCAGCTATTTTATCTTCAGCCCTCAGCCGCATCAATTTGCCAAGCAACCTAACTCATACCTCATTGCTTAAGCAATGTCTTCCTGCTTGCAACCACCGCTCCCTGCTTCCAGCCACCAGTCGGGCCGCGTTGTTGTGCAACCGATGCCCACTGATGATGTCAGAGGTTGTAATCTATTTAAAGAGGAATCCAGGCTTCTACTCTTTGCCTGCGAATTAAGGTGCAGCCTTGTATTCTATTGTGTGTTCCTGACCTTGGCGTTGTTACTGGATTCTGTTCCTTTAGTTTTATTCCTGGTCTTGACCCCCGGTCTGTCCTTTGACCATGTCCATGTCTCGTCCACTTGCTTGTCGCATCGAGGCTGCACACCTGGTGGCATCCCAAGGCTCTCTCCCTGACTACGACTACAACCGTGTTCCTAACATTAATCTGTGAGTACTCTGGGGACCGTGACCTGGGATTCTGAGGAAATTCCATACCTCTTTGCAGATGTTAAGGGTGAAGAATGGGGAGTTTCCTTAGACTCTGAGCAGCAATCGGTTTGGTGGGTGCTAATTGAGATGTAAAGGATCCCATTCTCTGGTGAGAATTGTAAATGGTGGACATACATTTGAAGAAACTTTAACATGGATTCTAGAGACAAAAACTAAGGACGGAGGCTCAATGGGGAAATGGCAAAATCAAAATGGGGTCCTCTATTGACCATCCTAGGTGAGTCTTCAACCAGAAGCCACCCCATACTTGCATGTACCAGTCCTTGTATCAGCCCTGATTTCACCAGTGTTGCTGGGACTGAAAATGCGGAAACAAAGGGAAAGGCCAGGGGCCCAGCATCTGAACCACATCCAAAAGAATTGCGCAACTGGTGTCCTTGGTCTAAATGCGTGAAGACAATAGTCATGAGACGTCTCGTCATTGATTGTAGCGACGGTAGAGTAAAATGCAAAACTGTCATTACAGAAATCTTCGTCACCATCTTACAAGGCACTTAGACTAACAGGACAAACACCACTCAACTGGATCCAATCGTTTAATGACAATCTCAGTGAAGGCTCTCCAACCTGACCTAACGGCTGCCAGAAAGTGAAAAACATCAAATAATAACAGCAAATAATTACAACAGCTTCACCGGCGGCAGAAGGTAATTTTCTTTCTTTCCAAACAGAAAAGAAGAAAAGTGTTATTGATTTCTGTAATTGTTATTCTCATCATTCTTCTCTTGTGTAACCTTCACATTCATAATAAGCTGATGGGTGTTTTTCTCCTGGTATTAGTGGCTGACGGGCTGTTCTGGACAGAACAGTGGTGGTAGTGGTGGGGTATAATGCGGTATTAGGGTATGTGCACACAACCTCTTTTTAGACGTAATGGAGGCGTTTTACGCCTCGATTTACGCCTGAAAAGACGGCTCCAATACATCGGCAAACATCTGCCCATTACTCGCAATGGGTCTTACGATGTTCTGTGCAGACGAGCTGTCATTTTACGCGTCGCTGTCAAAATACGGCGCGTAAAATTACGGCCGCGTCAAAGAAGTGCAGGACACTTCTTGGGACGTAATTGGAGCCGTTTTTCATTGACTCCAATTGTCCGAAGAAGACGCAGCGAAAAACACAAGTACATGCAATTACGTCTGAAATTCAGGAGCTGTTTTCTCCTGAAAACAGCTCCGTGATTTCAGCCGTATTTGCCGTTGCCGTGTGAACATACCCTTAGTGTCCATTTGCAGAAGGATTTGTAGTGAGTTTTGTGACTTGTGGACTAATGTATATGACGATGGATCATGGAAAATAGAGCTCGGCCAAGGTGGACACTAGGAACACAACTATGTAGCTATGGTGACTCTGAAAGCAACGGAAATCAGATAAAGTCTTGATTTTCTACAGTTCAGATGGAAGCGAACATACAACGAAAGTTACACAAATTGTTAACTGGTTTATATGATTAAAAGGGTCCCTTGACAATAAGCTGATCACAAAGTGTCCCCCTGCTGGGACCCCCAGAAATCAGCAGTAATCTGTGGGGAAACCTGGCAGTAAGTGTTCAGTTTCTCCGCAGCTCCCCCACAGGAAAAATTAAGCATTTATGTTATGGCCGGAAGAAGGGGAGGGGATGAGTGAGCCCTAATCTACCCACCGCCCTGTCCCTGCCTACTTGCAACGACCCGCCCTAGGCGATGGGGTACAACTGGGCGGCGGTCCCTACGCTGACTAAGTGCAAGGGAATACAAACAGGGAACAAGCAAGGGAAGGGGCAGTGGCCCACGGAACACCGTGAGGAAACCAGAGTGGTCAACGAACCAGTCAGAATCAGGATGTCATGAAGTATATGAACGCAGAGAAAGGAGAAGGAAGCAAGCCGGGGTCAGAGCGAAACAGGATAAGCGGAAGCTGTAGCAAGGCTGAAGCAAGGAAGTAGCAGGCTGGAGCAAGGCAGCAGCAGGGCCAGGAAACCAGGAAGAATCACAAGCAATGAGGAAGAGAAAACGGCAGGTATAAATGGACAGGGGGCGGAGCTAACTCCGACTGACCAGGCCGCGATAGGCTCTCCCACTCCTGAGCCTGCCACCCTGATTGGTGGGAGCCGGAGTCAGTCTAAGAGGTCCGGCCTCCGGTGTCGATTGATTAATCCTGGGAGTATCCACAGAAGTAGTGCCTGGCAGATCCTTTACAATTACACAGTGTCCATTCATATCAATCGGTTGTCTATGTAATACAGGACAGCACAGGTCCTCCAGAGTGAGACAAGCTCTATGTAGCCACTCTCCACTCTTTCCCAGTAAACTATATGGTATTATAAGCCTTCACACCACTTCATTGACGTAAAAATAAAAAATGTATGGCTCTTGGAAGGCGGTGAGTGGAAAATGAAAAAACGAACAATAACTTGGATTTTAAGGGGTTAAACAACCCCCTTTAAACAGGTTTTTCACTTTGGACAATTCCTTTAAAGTTTAATAAGCTGATCACATGGTGGCCCATTGTTGAGATCCCCAGCGATCAGCTGTAATTTGTAGGAGTACCTGGATGCAAGTGCTTAAATAACTTGCACCGCCCCCACAGGAGAAATTAAGAATAACATGGTGCCAATTGAAATCAGTAGGCTATTTGTGTAATGCATGGAGGCTTTTTGTAGCTGCTCTCCGCTCTGGCCAATGATGAGGCTAATTGAACATTGGACTCTCTTGTATTAACTCAGAATAACCTAATGAGCTATATGAAACTGGGTTTTCTTAATTAGATAATGACTTTAAAGGGGAGTTCCATCTGAAAGGGGGTGTCACAGAAACGGACAACCCTTCTCAACCACAAAGATCAGCTGATCACTCGGCAATCCAGCAAACCTCTGACATGCAGGGGAAATGAAATATTACATGACAGCCATTAGGATAACTGGCCGTCCATGTCGTACATGGATGTCTCGAGTCCTCCACAGCAGGAGGCCCTCGTACAGAGTTTCTCTCTCTCTGTTTTGGCTCATAGAGGGGAGTTTTGAGCAGAGGATCCACCTCTATGACAGCTATATCCCCTTTTAACCCTTAGCCATATGCCACATTATTTTTTCATCTGACCTTTCCTCTCTCGACACTGCCGACCCGCAGAGAGTTTACCACTTCATATTTAAATCAAAGGATAAGAATATACTGAGCTGGGACTATAATTCATGACTTGTCGACATAAACTTAATTTAAAGTTTTTGAAAAGAAAAGTAAAAAAAAAAAAAAAGTGATGATTTTAAATGTGAAATTCAATTTTCATTCTCACTTGTTTCTCCTCCTAGAACTGTCTCTCAGTCTGACGCTTACGCACAGGTGCTGATGACCCACTTTCACTTCTTACACGTTTTTACGCAGATTGATCTAAAATTATAGAAAATTATGTAATTGGAATCTTCTAAAGATCCGCAGCTTTGAGTCTGGTGACAAAAGACGAGGGAGTTACTTTCTTGTCAGGTACACAAACTTTTAACTTTTTTGTTTCATTTTCAAACCATATTGTAAAAGAAAATTCTTCATACTGGGATATATAATGTAAGGAATATGAAGCAAGAGTAGTAAAATTAAGTAGTCAAAATTATCTCACTAACTTTACTAAAAAGGGAATAGGTTTTTAATAAATATTTATTCTCAATAACCTTACTGTCATGTAGGATGGAGTTCAGATTTCATATCCTCTTTGTCCATAATACTTCTTCATAAGACAAGACTATAACTGCTACATTACTGCCCCCTATGTACAAGAATATAACTACAATAATACTGCTCCTATATACAAGAATATAACTGCTATAATACTGCCCCCTATGTACAAGAATATAACTACTATAATACTGCTCCTATATACAGGAATATAACTGCTATAATACTGCCCCCTATATACAAGAATATAACTACTATAATACTGCTCCTATATACAAGAATATAACTACTATAATACTGCCCCCTATATACAAGAATATAACTACTATAATACTGCCCCTATATACAAGAATATAACTACTATAATACTGCCCCTATATACAAGAATATAATTACTATAATACTGCTCCTATATATACAAGAATATAACTACTATAATACTGCTCCTATAGACAAGAATATTACTACTATAATACTGCCTCCTATATACAAGAATATAACTACTATAATACTGCCCCTATATACAAGAATATAACTACTATAATACTGCCCCTATATACAAGAATATAACTACTATAATACTGCCCCTATATACAAGAATATAACTACTATAATACGGCCCCCTATATACAAGAATATAACTACTATAATACTGCTTCTATATACAAGAATATAACTGCTATAATACTGCCCCCTATATACAAGAATATAACTACTATAATACTGCTCCTATATACAAGAATAGAACTGCTATAATACTGCCCCCTATATACAAGAATATAACTACTATAATACTGCTTCTATATACAAGAATATAACTGCTATAATACTGCCCCCTTTATACAAGAATATAACTACTATAATACTGCTCCCTATATACAAGAATATAACTACTATAATACTGCTCCTATATACAAGAATATAACTACTATAATACTGCCCCTATATACAAGAATATAGCTACTATAATACTGCTTCTATATACAAGAATATAACTGCTATAATACTGCCCCCTATATACAAGAATATAACTACTATAATACTGCCCCCAATATACAAGAATATAACTACTATAATACTGCCCCTATATACAAGAATATAACTACTATAATACTGCCCCTATATACAAGAATATAACTACTATAATACTGGCCCTATATACAAGAATATAACTACTATAATACTGCCCCCTATATACAAGAACATAACTACTACAATACTGCTCCTATATACAAGAATATAACTACTATAATACTGCCCCCTATATACAAGAATATAACTACTATAATACTGCCCCCTATATACAAGAATATAACTACTACAATACTGCCCCCTATATACAAGAATATAACTACTATAATACTGCTCCTATATACAAGAATATAACTACTATAATACTGCTCCTATATACAAGAATATAACTACTATAATACTGCCTCCTATATACAAGTATATAACTACTATAATACTGCCCCCTATATACAAGAATATAACTACTATAATACTGCCCTCTATATACAAGAATATAACTACTATAATACTGCCCCCTATATACAAGAATATAACTACTATAATACTGCCCCTATATACAAGAATACAACTACTATAATACTGCTCCTATATACAAGAATATAACTACTATAATACTGCCCCTATATACAAGAATATAACTACTATAATACTGCCCCTATATACAAGAATATAACTACTATAATACCGCCCCCTATATACAAGACTATAACTACTATAATACTGCCCCCTATATACAAGAATATAACTACTATAATACTGCCCCTATATACAAGAATATAACTACTATAATACTGCCCCTATATACAAGACTATAACTACTATAATACTGCCCCCTATATACAAGAATATAACTACTATAATACTGCTCCTATATACAAGAATATAACTACTATAATACTGTCCCTATATACAAGAATATAACTACTATAATACTGCCCCCTATATACAAGAATATAACTACTATAATACTGCCCCTATATACAATAATATAACTACTATAATACTGCCCTTATATACAAGAATATAACTACTATAATACTGCCCCCTATATACAAGAATATAACTACTATAATACTGCTCCTATATACAAGAATATAACTACTATAACACTGCCCCTATATACAAGAATATAACTACTATAATACTGCTCCTATATACAAGAATATAACTACTATAATACTGCACCTATATACAAGAATATAACTACTATAATACTGCACCTATATACAACACTATAACTACTATAATACTGCCCCCTATGTACAAGAATATAACTACTATAATACTGCCCCTATATACAAGAATATAACTACAAGAATATAATACTGCCCCTATATACAAGACTATAACTACTATAATACTGCCCCCTATGCTCCTATGGATAAGAATATGTTGGTAAATTTTGTGTCTCTCTGAAATTACTCTTGACATAATGTAGACCGGTTTCTTATTGGTACAACTGTCTATATATTATGACCTGCAGACAGTATTATACAGTTCATCCAAAAGTCTTCAAAAACAAAGCTGCTAAAACCTGTAAATCTGTAGTGTAATATAATATAACAGTGCACTATGATTGAGAAATTTCAATTTATTAGGAAGAAGAATCAAATGCCACTCACAAGAAAAACAAAACTGACATGTAAAGTGCAACAGATCTGAGCTGATAAATGAATATAGAAGAATGGAATTATATCGCACGTATATAATGAGGAAAGTGACTACAAGGAAAATGAATGCGTTCTGGCGGCTTAACCCTTCTATGACCACATGGTGACTTTTTTATATCACGTCTATTGCTGATTTTATGACTATATGAACAGAACACGCATTAAAAAAGGGTCAAAGAACACTGAATTGTATAGTATGTGGTTCCTATAGACAATGTAGGGGGTCAACTTTTTTATTTTTCTGCTTGTAACGGAGTACTGTGGCCCATTTGTTTTGGAATCAGTGATGGTCTCCACCCACTGTACCTGTCACGATCTGTGGGTATGTGGACCCACTTGGCCGCTCCGCCGTAGAGGAGTGGCAGCTGGCTAAACAACAGTCTATATCAAAGTCTATGCAAAGTCCTAGCACAAGAGTACCCGTAAGAGTCCAGACAGTAGCAGAGGCTTCGGCACGGATGGTACTTGACATGGCAGATGACGCCAGACGTGGCGGATGATACCAGACTCGGTTTATGACAGCAGATGTGGCAGATGATACACATGACTTCAACTAAAGGCTTAGGTACAGGAGACAACAGCAGCAACAGGATACAGGAAGCAGGATACGGGAACACTGGGAGGAGGATACAACAAAGGGAACGTTTGAAATACAAACATATGTAGACAACAACAATGCTCAGGCATGGAATGGAAGGGTGGAGCCCTTTTTATAGTCCAGGGTGATCTGGGGACTGAATAGGGAATTTTTAGTAAGCGCACGCTGGCCCTTTAAAGAGGCTCTGTCACCAGATTATAAGTGCCCTGTCTCCTACATAATCTGATCGGCGCTGGAATGTAGAGAACAGTGGTTTTTATTTTGAAAAACGATAATTTTTGAGCAAGTTATGAGCTAGTTTAGATTTATGCTAATGAGTTTCTCAATGGACAACTGGGCGTGTTTTTACTTTTTACCAACTGGGTGTTGTACAGAGGAGTGTATGAGGCTGACCAATCAGGGACTAATCAGTGTCCTGCACTTCTCATAGTTCCAGCCCAGCATGATCCACAGCACAGTGTGATTGTTACAGTGTGATTGTGTAGTGAAAGAAGCTGGGCTGGAACAATGAGAAGTGCAGGACACTGATTAGTCACTGATTAGTCACTGATTGGTCAGCATCATACACTTCTCTGTACAACACCCAGTTGGTAAAAAGTAAAAACACGCCCAGATGTCCACAAGAGCTGGCGTCTCCTAGGAGGGAGATGTTGGCAAAAGGACAGGAGTCTGCGGTCGCTGACCTCCGACAGAGGGGAACGGCGGCTGCCCGCGACCGCAGGCGTAGCAATACCTAATAATTTCTTCTAATGAAATTGAAGAAAATAAGGAGGTCCTCCTCTACTTAAAGGGAATGTGTTGTTAGCAAAAAATGTTTTGTTTTTTTTTCGTTAAACAATTAGTGTGTGGGTGATTAAACATTGTTCTAATTTTTTTTATTTTTTTCACGAGTCAGGAAATATTATAAATTGGATTCAATTGGATTCTAATTTATAATATTTCCCAGCACTGGTCACTAGATGGAGCAATTCCCAAAATTGCAGCATTGCATGTGGTAAAGCAACCACATTGCTTTATGCTGCAAAATTTGGAAAAAATCCCTCACTCTAGTGAGCTCTCAGCATCCCCCCCTCCTTTATCCTGGCTAGTGCCGGGAGAAACGAGGGGATTGAACGGTCTAACCTTCTACACTGTGTGTCGCCATTTTTTGAGCTAACACACAGTGTAGTAGGTTAACATACACTAGTAAACACACACAAACACGAACATACATAGAAATCACTTACCTGCTCCAGTCGCCGCCGCTCCCTCCGGTCCGTCCGCTCCGTCTGCTGCCGCTGCTCCATGTGCACAAGTCCGGAAGCCGCGACCGGAAGTAGTAATCTTACTGTCCGGCCGCGACTTCCGGTCCACAGGAAAATGGCGCCGGACGGCGCGCATTTCAAATTGGACTGTGTGGGAGCGGCGCATGCGCCGTTCCTACACAGACGGCGTACACCATAGTGGATGGAACGGGCCCCGTTCGCATTCCCTATGGGACTGGAGCTGCCGTATTCCATGTCTGTATGTGTCGTTAATCGAAATGGAAAATGGAAATGGAAAAAAAAATGGAAAAAAAAATAACACACAAACACACAAATAAATATAAACGTTTTTAGTAAAACACTAACATCAAACTGATATAAAAAAAATTTTTTTGGTGACACTGTTCCTTTAAAGGGGTTTTCCGAAATAAAACTTTTATTTGTCTGTGATTTTAATCCCAGAATGTGATTAAATTTGTAATGCACTTACTGTATAAAAATTGGCCCCGTTTCCCGATGCTGCCATGGGGCACATGACTGGTGACATCACTCTCTTTGCCCGCTGTGTTTACCAGTCGTATACTTATCACGTAGTCAAACGGTTAAAAGTTTCTGCGTGGTATACGACACGTCACTAGTGACGTGCCGTGTATGGGCTGTTTTGTTATACAGCCAGGGACGCGCATGCGCGGTCCCTGCTGTTCTCTCGCTTGACAAGCGGACAAGCGAGAGAACAACACAGACCGTGCATGTGGGGGGGGGGGGGGGGTCCTCTGTTTAGGATCCTCATCTCTTGGTCAGAGTGGGGAATGGTAACATAGAGCGTCTCTCTCTCTCTGGAGGATCTGTCCTGTTTTACACAGACAACACACGGACACTGTGTAATGCTTCATTTCCCCTGTGGTGGCGCTGCAGGGAAACTGAATACTTACTGCTAGGTTTCCCCACAAATTACAACTGATCGTTAGGGGTCCCAGCAAAAGGACAGTTTTTGATTAGCTTTTATGCCCCTTTCAACAGATTATATAAAGCAGACAACCCCTTTAAATCCTGACAAACCATTTTACACCTCTACAATTATTTCAATGTCATTTGGGATTTGAGCTGAAGACCTCACTATGATCTGATGAGACAGACTGGTTACTAGGGACTGTGCTGCCTGACAACACCATATGAAAGGCTGCAGTTGTTAGGCAGTGTGTCCATAGCAACCAATGACTTCAACTCAATGCTTCAGTAAAACTGTGCTGACAGCAAGGAAGGGGAAAAGCCGATTGGTACCAGTCACTCCATACCATTCCCCATCTCAGGATGTATTACAGCAACAGGCAGGGGTGACAATGTTTTGTGTAGATCCAGCATGTCATTTTTTATACGGCAGAAGAGCTGATGTTGAGAAGTGCTAAATTAATACCAAAACTTCCACACCCTGCAAGGAGGATGTCCGCCACTGCACAGAGCATGAGCGGTATTAGCAGAGTGTGAGGATGGTTAACAGGGGTGGCGCAGGGTTGCCAACCTCCACTTCAGTCATTTCTGGACAACTGAGCTAAAAATCACAGACAGACAAAAACATTTACGGAAACATTACAAAATGATTGCCCGCACTGCGCAGTGTTCTAGGAGTAACTCACCAATCACAACAATGCTTGTAGCTTTCCCACGCTTACTTAGCGTGGGAAAGCTGCAAACGGGGCTGTGATCGGTGAGTCCAACGCACTCACCACTCACTCCACGCCCTCACCCCCACCACCGCCGCTACTACCAGAGCCTATTTTAAACAAATGTGTGGCCATGGGCAAAGTTAAAAGTGAGGCCCTAAATGCTGAGTTACTGTATCAATTCAAAAAGCGGGGTACAGAGTACTGCATTGCTGATTTCTAGCGCGTACAGGAGTGTTGTAAGCCCCAAAGCAAATGTCCCTCCTCTCACAAAAAAAGTTCTATATACGTATACAGTTATAGTATACATAGTATATCATACCACTAAACCAGATGAAATATTACCTGCATACTGTTACTGAATAATACTGCCACACCATAACCACATAGTGACAGACTAATACCCCCATACTGTTACCGAATAGTACCCCCATACTGTTACTGGATAATACCGCCACACCATAACCATAGTGACTGAATAATACCCCCATACTGTTACTGAATAATACCACCACACCATAACCATAGTGACAGAATAATACCCCCATACTGTTACTGAATAATACCTCCACACCATAACCACATAGTGACTGAATAATACCCCCATACTGTCACTGAATAATACCTCCACACCATAACCACACAGTGACTGAATAATACCCCATACAGGTACTGAATAATACCGCCACACCATAACCATAGTGACAGAATAATACCCCCATACTGTTACTGAATAATACCACCACACCATAACCACATAGTGACTGAATAATACCCCCATACAGGTACTGAATAATACCTCCACACCATAACCACATAGTGACTGAATAATACCCCCATACTGTCACTGAATAATACCGCCACACCATAACCACATAGTAACTGAATAATACCCCCATACAGGTACTGAATAATACCGCCACACCATAACCATAGTGACAGAATAATACCCCCATACTGTTACTGAATAATACCACCACACCATAACCACATAGTGACTGAATAATACCCCCATACAGGTACTGAATAATACCTCCACACCATAACCACATAGTGACTGAATAATACCCCCATACTGTCACTGAATAATACCGCCACACCATAACCACATAGTGACTGAATAATACCCCCATACTGTTACTGAATAATACCTCCACACCATAACCACACAGTGACTGAATAATACCCCCATACTGATACTGAATAATACCACCACACCATAACCACATAGTGACTGAATAATACCCCCATACTGTTACTGAATAATACCGCCACACCATAACCATAGTGACAGAATAATACCCCCATACTGTTACTGAATAATACCACCACACCATAACCACATAGTGACTGAATAATACCCCCATACTGATACTGAATAATACCACCACACCATAACCACATAGTGACTGAATAATACCCCCATACTGTTACTGAATAATACCGCCACACCATAACCATAGTGACAGAATAATACCCCCATACAGGTACTGAATAATACCGCCACACCATAACCACAGTGACTGAATAATACCCCCATACTGTTACTGAATAATACCACCACACCATAACCACATAGTGACTGAATAATACCCCCATACTATTACTGAATAATACCTCCACACCATAACCACACAGTGACTGAATAATACCCCCATACAGGTACTGAATAATACCGCCACACCATAACCACATAGTGACTGAATAATACCCCATACAGGTACTGAATAATACCGCCACACCATAACCACATAGTGACTTAATAATTCCCCCATACTATTACTGAATAATAACCCCATACTGTTACTGAATTAATACCACCACACCATAACCACATACTGACTGAATAATACCCCCATACAGGTATTGAATAATACCGCCACACCATAACCATATAGAGACTGAATAATACCCCCATACTGTCACTGAATAATATCCCCATACGGTTACTGAATATTACCCCCACACCATAGCCACATAGTGACTGAATAATACCGCCACACCATAACCACATAATGAGTGAATAATACCCCCATACTGTTACTGAATAATACCGCCACACCATAACCACATAATGACTGAATAATACCCCCATACTGTTACTGAATAATACCGCCACACCATAACCACATAGTGACTGAATAATACCCCCATACTGTTACTGAGTAATACCACCACACCATAACCACAGTGACTGAATAATACCTCCATACTGTTACTGAATAATACCACCACACCATAACCACATAGTGACTGAATAATATTCCCATACTGTTACTGAATAATACCGCCACACCATAACCACATAGTGACTGAATAATAACCTCATACTGTTACTGAATAATACCGCCACACCATAACCACATAGTGACTGAATAATAACCTCATACTGTTACTGAATAATACCGCCACACCATAACCACATAGTGACTGAATAATACCCCCATACTGTTACTGAATAATACCGCCACACCATAACCACATAGTGACTGAATAATACCTCCATACTGTTACTGAATAATACCGCCACACCATAACCACATAGTGACTGAATAATACCCCCATACTGTTACCGAATAGTACCCCCATACTGTTACTGGATAATACCGCCACACCATAACCATAGTGACTGAATAATACCCCCATACTGTTACTGAATAATACCACCACACCATAACCATAGTGACAGAATAATACCCCCATACTGTTACTGAATAATACCTCCACACCATAACCACATAGTGACTGAATAATACCCCCATACTGTCACTGAATAATACCTCCACACCATAACCACACAGTGACTGAATAATACCCCCATACAGGTACTGAATAATACCGCCACACCATAACCATAGTGACAGAATAATACCCCCATACTGTTACTGAATAATACCACCACACCATAACCACATAGTGACTGAATAATACCCCCATACAGGTACTGAATAATACCTCCACACCATAACCACATAGTGACTGAATAATACCCCCATACTGTCACTGAATAATACCGCCACACCATAACCACATAGTAACTGAATAATACCCCCATACAGGTACTGAATAATACCGCCACACCATAACCATAGTGACAGAATAATACCCCCATACTGTTACTGAATAATACCACCACACCATAACCACATAGTGACTGAATAATACCCCCATACAGGTACTGAATAATACCTCCACACCATAACCACATAGTGATCTGAATAATACCCCCATACTGTCACTGAATAATACCGCCACACCATAACCACATAGTGACTGAATAATACCCCCATACTGTTACTGAATAATACCTCCACACCATAACCACACAGTGACTGAATAATACCCCATACTGATACTGAATAATACCACCACACCATAACCACATAGTGACTGAATAATACCCCCATACTGTTACTGAATAATACCGCCACACCATAACCATAGTGACAGAATAATACCCCCATACTGTTACTGAATAATACCACCACACCATAACCACATAGTGACTGAATAATACCCCCATACTGATACTGAATAATACCACCACACCATAACCACATAGTGACTGAATAATACCCCCATACTGTTACTGAATAATACCGCCACACCATAACCATAGTGACAGAATAATACCCCCATACAGGTACTGAATAATACCGCCACACCATAACCACAGTGACTGAATAATACCCCCATACTGTTACTGAATAATACCACCACACCATAACCACATAGTGACTGAATAATACCCCCATACTATTACTGAATAATACCTCCACACCATAACCACACAGTGACTGAATAATACCCCCATACAGGTACTGAATAATACCGCCACACCATAACCACATAGTGACTGAATAATACCCCCATACAGGTACTGAATAATACCGCCACACCATAACCACATAGTGACTTAATAATTCCCCCATACTATTACTGAATAATAACCCCATACTGTTACTGAATAATACCACCACACCATAACCACATACTGACTGAATAATACCCCCATACAGGTATTGAATAATACCGCCACACCATAACCATATAGAGACTGAATAATACCCCCATACTGTCACTGAATAATATCCCCATACGGTTACTGAATATTACCCCCACACCATAGCCACATAGTGACTGAATAATACCGCCACACCATAACCACATAATGAGTGAATAATACCCCCATACTGTTACTGAATAATACCGCCACACCATAACCACATAATGACTGAATAATACCCCCATACTGTTACTGAATAATACCGCCACACCATAACCACATAGTGACTGAATAATACCCCCATACTGTTACTGAGTAATACCACCACACCATAACCACAGTGACTGAATAATACCTCCATACTGTTACTGAATAATACCACCACACCATAACCACATAGTGACTGAATAATATTCCCATACTGTTACTGAATAATACCGCCACACCATAACCACATAGTGACTGAATAATAACCTCATACTGTTACTGAATAATACCGCCACACCATAACCACATAGTGACTGAATAATAACCTCATACTGTTACTGAATAATACCGCCACACCATAACCACATAGTGACTGAATAATGCCCCCATACTGTTACTGAATAATACCGCCACACCATAACCACATAGTGACTGAATAATACCTCCATACTGTTACTGAATAATACCGCCACACCATAACCACATAGTGACTGAATAATACCCCCATACTGTTACTGAATAATACCACCACACCATAACCACATAGTGACTGAATAATACCCCCATACTGTTACTGAATAATACCTCCACACCATAACTACATAGTGACTGAATAATAATACCCACATACTGTTAGTGACTAATACCACCACACCATAACCACATAGTGACTGAATAATACCCCCATACTGTTACTGAATAATACCACCACACCATAACCACATAGTGATGAATAATACCTCCATACTGTTACTGAATAATACCGCCACACCATAATCACATAGTGACTGTATAATACCCCCATAATGTTACTGAATAATACCTCCATACTGTTACTGAATAATACCGCCACACCATAATCACATAGTGACTGAATAATAACCTCATACTGTTACTGAATAATACCTCCACATCATAACCACATAATGACTGAATAATACCTCCATACTTTTACTGAATAATACCCCCACACCATAACCACATAGTGACTGAATAATAACCCCATACTGTTACTGAATAATACCGCCACACCATAACCACATAGTGACTGAATAATACCTCCATACTTTTACTGAATAATACCGCCACAC
This sequence comes from Rhinoderma darwinii, assembly GCF_050947455.1. Lineage (NCBI taxonomy): Eukaryota > Metazoa > Chordata > Amphibia > Anura > Rhinodermatidae > Rhinoderma > Rhinoderma darwinii. Next base: position 137,673,796 of record NC_134693.1, read on the forward strand.
CATAACCACATAGTGACTGAATAATACCTCCATACTGTTACTGAATAATACCTCCACACCATAACCACATAGTGACTGAATAATACCCCCATACTGTTACTGAATAATACCGCCACACCATAACCACATAGTGACTGAATAATACCCCCATACTGTTACTGAATAATACCGCCACACCATAACCACATAGTGACTGAATAATACCACCACACCATAACCACATAGTGACTGAATAATACCCCCATACTGTTACTGAATAATACCACCACACCATAACCACATAGTGACTGAATAATACCCCCATACTGTTACTGAATAATACCACCACACCAAAACCACATAGTGACTGAATAATACCCCCATATTGATACTGAATAATACCACCACACCATAACCACATAGTGACTGAATAATACCCCCATACTGTTACTGAATAATACCACCACACCATAACCACATAGTGACTGAATAATACCCCCATATTGATACTGAATAATACCACCACATCATAACCACATAGTGACTGAATAATACCCCCATACTGTTACTGAATAATACCACCACACCATAACCACATAGTGACTGAATAATACCCCCATACTGTTACTGAATAATACCACCACACCATAACCACATAGTGACTGAATAATACCCCCATATTGATACTGAATAATACCGCCACACCATAACCACATAGTGACTGAATAATACCCCCATACTGTTAGTGACTAATACCACCACACCATAACCACATAGTGACTGAATAATACCTCCATACTGTTACTGAATAATACCGCCACACCATAACCACATAGTGACTGAATAATACCCCCATACTGTTACTGAATAATACCACCACACCATAACCACATAGTGACTGAATAATACCCCCATACTGTTAGTGACTAATACCACCACACCATAATCACATAGTGACTGAATAATACCCCCATACTGTTAGTGACTAATACCACCACACCATAACCACATAGTGACTGAATAATACCCCCATACTGTTACTGAATAATACCGCCACACCATAACCACATAGTGACTGAATAATACCCCCATACTGTTACTGAATAATACCGCCACACCATAACCACATAGTGACTGAATAATACCCCCATACTGTTACTGAATAATACCGCCACACCATAACCACATAGTGACTGAATAATACCCCCATACTGTTACTGAATAATACCGCCACACCATAACCACATAGTGACTGAATAATACCCCCATACTGTTACTGAATAATACCTCCACACCATAACTACATAGTGAATGAATAATAATACCCACATACTGTTACTGAATAATACCACCACACCATAACCACATAGTGACTGAATAATACCCCCATACTGTTACTGAATAATACCACCACACCATAACCACATAGTGACTGAATAATACCCACATACTGTTACTGAATAATACCTCCACACCATAACTACATAGTGACTGAATAATAATACCCACATACTGTTACTGAATAATACCGCCACACCATAACCACATAGTGACTGAATAATACCCCCATACTGTTACTGAATAATACCGCCACACCATAACCACATAGTGACTGAATAATACCCCCATACTGTTACTGAATAATACCGCCACACCATAACCACATAGTGACTGAATAATACCCCCATACTGTTACTGAATAATACCTCCACACCATAACTACATAGTGACTGAATAATAATACCCACATACTGTTACTGAATAATACCACCACACCATAACCACATAGTGACTGAATAATACCCCCATACTGTTACTGAATAATACCACCACACCATAACCACATAGTGACTGAATAATACCCACATACTGTTACTGAATAATACCACCACACCATAACCACATAGTGACTGAATAATACCCCCATACTGTTACTGAATAATACCGCCACACCATAACCACATAGTAACTGAATAATACCCCCATACTGTTACTGAATAATACCACCACACCATAACCACATAGTGACTGAATAATACCCCCATACTGTTACTGAATAATACCGCCACACCATAACCACATAGTGACTGAATAATACCCCCATACTGTTACTGAATAATACTGCTACACCATAACCACATAGTAACTGAATAATACCCCCATACTGTTACTGAATAATACCGCCACACCATAACCACATAGTGACTGAATAATACCCCCATACTGTTACTGAATAATACCACCACACCATAACCACATAGTGACTGAATAATACCCCCATACTGTTACTGAATAATACCACCACACCATAACCACATAGTGACTGAATAATACCCCCATACTGTTACTGAATAATACCGCCACACCATAACCACATAGTGACTGAATAATACCCCCATACTGTTACTGAATAATACCGCCACACCATAACCACATAGTGACTGAATAATACCCCCATACTGTTACTGAATAATACCACCACACCATAACCACATAGTGACTGAATAATACCCCCATACTGTTACTGAATAATACCGCCACACCATAACCACATAGTGACTGAATAATACCCCCATACTGTTACTGAATAATACTGCTACACCATAACCACATAGTGACTGACTAATACCCCCATACTGTTACTGAATAATACCGCCACACCATAACCACATAGTAACTGAATAATACCCCCATACTGTTACTGAATAATACCGCCACACCATAACCACATAGTGACTGAATAATACCCCCATACTGTTACTGAATAATACCACCACACCATAACCACATAGTGACTGAATAATACCCCCATACTGTTACTGAATAATACCACCACACCATAACCACATAGTGACTGAATAATACCCCCATACTGTTACTGAATAATACCGCCACACCATAACCACATAGTAACTGAATAATACCCCCATACTGTTACTGAATAATACCGCCAAACCATAACCACATAGTGACTGAATAATAACCATACTGTTACTGAGATAATATAGAGATTTTGACAAATAAGCTTAATGGAAAAAATATATATACAGCAAGGTGTCTTATTGTGTCTGCACGTTCTGATTGACGACCTCTTATCTGCAGGAGAATAAGAATGAAGAACAATACATAATATAAATGACAAAACACAGCAGCGAAGACTTACAGCCTTTAATATGTACAGCCTGAGAGGGAAGCAAGAAGAATAGACGAAGGAGGACGAAGACTTATTTAAAATCCATGTTCTGACAATGCGTCATATAACAGAAGTCTAGAGCTATAGGTGCATCATATAGAGCAGAACACTAGAGATATATATATGTATATATATATATATATATATATATATATATATATATATATTTATTTATTTATGTACTATATAAATAGAAGACTAGAGCTGTAGGTGTATTATATAGTGCAGCACACTAGTAGCGCTCCTGGTCTACTCTATAGAGTAGAAGTCTAGACCTATAGGTGTATTATATAGCGTAGAACACCTGAACTATAGGTGTATTATATAGAGCAAAACACTAGAACTATAGGTGTGTTATATAGAGCAAAATACTGGAGCTATAGGTGTAATATATAACGTATAGCACTAGAGCCATAGGAGTATTCACTGGCGTAGCTATAGGGGTCGCAGCGGTCGCAATTGCGACCGGGCCCCGAAGCCAGGGGGGCCCACAGCCCCCTGCACCACATCAATAAAAAGTTACTATAGTAACTTGGGCCGCGGGCCCCTGTTACTATAGTAACAGACTTTACTTACCTTCCTGGTTCCGGATCGCAGCGGAGGTCCTGACGTCACAGCGCTATGCGCCGCGCACAGCATCGAGAGGACAGAACTCCCGCCGCGGCCGAAGAGGAAGGTAAGATTAGCCCTGACTGGCGGGGTCCGACACTCGGGACCCGCCAATCAGCTGTTTTGAAGGGGCCGCAGCGCTCGTACGAGAGCTGCTCCCCTTCATTCCGGTCACACTGTGAATCGGTGTCGGCGATTCACAGTGTGAGCGAGTAGTGAAATGAAGGGGAAGCAGCTCTCGTACGAGTGCTGCGGCCCCTTCAAAACAGCTGATTGGCGGGTCCCGGGAGACACATCAGCTATTGATGGCCTATCCTGTGGATAGGCCATCAATGTTTAGGGACTGCACAACCCCTGAATGTATGTAGTAGGCTTAGGGGGTCCATGAGACAGGATCACAGATTGTGTTATCCTGTCTGCTGGGCCCTGTATCTAAGCCAATCACATGGTAGGCTTAGATACATGGCCCATGTGTGATCCTGTCTGATGGGCCCTGTATATAAGCCAATCACATGGTAGGCTTAGATACAAGGCCCATGTGTGATCCTGTCTGATGGGCCCTGTATATAAGCTTACCACACTGTAGGTTTAGATACAGGGCCCCAGCACACAGTAATCTTATACTGTATAAGATTACTGTCGGCTGGACCCTGTATCTAAGCCTACGTTGTGGTATTATTAGATACAGGGTCCCACAGACAGTATCACACATGGGCCATGTATCTAAGCCTAACACATGTGTTACTAATCGTTTTTTTTTGTGTGTTTTCTCTTACAGGTTCGGTCGTTGGACTACGGCGGATTCCAGGACTACTTCGATGACGGCTTTTTTTTTATTATCAATAAAATGGCTAATGAGGATTGTGTGTTTTTTTTTTTTATTTCAATAAAATATTTTTTCTATGTCTTTGTGTTTTTTTTTAAACTATATTACTACCGCCTTAGTAATGGCCGCCGGCTGATTGACAGCATCCATTGCTAAGGCGGGGCTTAGTGTTAGCCGGTGCAGAGGCGAACACTAACCCCCTTTATTACCCCGGTACCCACCGCCACCAGGGTTGCTGGGAAGAGCCGGGTACCATCCAGTACTTGACCATCTGTAGTGATGGTCGTTCACTGGGGCGGCCGCAGGCTGGTATTATCAGGAGGGGAAAGGCCAGATACAGTGGCCCTTCCCACCCTGGTAATGCTAGGCTGCTGCTGCTTTATTGTATCTGGCTGGTTATGAAAAATGGGGGGACCCCACGTCATTTAAAAAAAAAAAAATAATTGGAAAGAACGATGTGGGGTCCCCCCCAATTTTCATAACCAGACAGATACAACACAGCAGCAGCAGGCAGAATTACCAGGGTGGGAAGGGCCACTGTTTTTGGCCTTCCCTAGCCTAATACTACCAGCCTGCGGCCACCCCGGTGCCTGCCCGTCACTACAGATGGACGGGTACTGGTTTGTACCCGGCTCTTCCCAGTACCCCTGGTGGCGGTGGGTACCGGGGTAATAATGGGGGTTAGTGTTGGCCTCTGCACCGGCTAACATTAAGCCCCGCCTTAGTAATGGAGGTTGTCAATCAGCCAGCGGCCATTACTAAGGCGGTGATAATAAAGTTTAAAAAGATACAAGCACATAGAAAAAATATTTTATTGAAATAAAAAAACACGACCCTCATTAACCATTTAATTGAGAATAAAAAAAACGCCGTCATTGAAGTCCTCGTATCCGAAGTCCAACAACCGAACCTGTAAAAAAACACAAACACACAAAAATAATCAGTAACACATAAAGAAGCAAAATTATTATTCTTACCTTTCCTGGGTCCAGCGCTGGAGCCGCAATGTCAGCGAGCTGAGCCCTGTATCTAATACAATCATGTGTGATACTGTCTGCTGGGCCCTATATCTAATCCTATCATGTGTGATACTGTCTGCTGGGCCCTATATCTAATCCTATCATGTGTGATACTGTCTGCTGGGCCCTATATCTAATCCTATCATGTGTGATACTGTCTGCTGGGCCCTATATCTAATCCAATCATGTGTGATACTGTCTGCTGGGCCCTATATCTAATCCTATCATGTGTGATAGTGTCTGCTGGGCCCTATATCTAATCCAATCATGTGTGATACTGTCTGCTGGGCCCTATATCTAATCCTATCATGTGTGATACTGTCTGCTGGGCCCTATATCTAATCCAATCATGTGTGATACTGTCTGCTGAGCCACTGTATCTAATCCTATTATGTGTGATACTGTCTGCTGAGCCACTGTATCTCATCCTATCATGTGTGATACTGTCTGCTGAGCTGTTTATCTAATCCCATCATGTGTGATACTGTCTGCTGGGCCCTATATCTAATCCAATCATGTGTGATACTGTCTGATGGGCCCTATCTCTAATCCTATCATGTGTGATACTGTCTGCTGAGCCGGTGTATCTAATCCTATCATGTGTGATACTGCCTTCCGAGCCACTGTATCTAATCCGATCATGTGTGATACTGTCTGCTCAGCCACTGTATCTAATCCTATCATGTGTGATACTGTCTGCTGAGCTGTGTATCTAATCCTATCATGTGTGATACTGTCTGCTCAGCCACTGTATCTAATCCTATCATGTGTGATACTGTCTGCTGAGCCAATGTATCTAATCCTATCCATAGTTTATAGGGTCGTAGTGCTATAGATATGCTATGCTGTCTCCTATACACACATTTTTTTTTGGGCGGACACATATGTCCCCTGACATTTTAAGCCCTGAGGGTATGTTCACACGGCAGCCTCCGTTACGGCTGAAATTACGGGGCTGTTTTCAGGAGAAAACAGCACCGTAATTTCAGCCGTAAAGGCATGTGCAGGCGTCTTTCGCTGCGTCCATTACGGACGTAATTGGAGCTGTTTTTCTATGGAGTCCATGGAAAACTGCACTTCTTTGACGCGAGCGTCTTTTTTACGCGCTGCCTTTTGACAGCGGCGCGTAAAAAAAATGACCGTCGGCACAGAACATCATAAGACCCATTCTAATGAATGGGCAGATGTTTGCCAACGCTTTTGAGACGCATTTTCGGACGTAATTGAATGCTAAAATGCCCGAATTACGTCCGTAAATAGGGTGTGTGAACCCAGCCTTAGTGACTCCCCGGCTGCTAGTGCTGCATTGTTGGGTCACTTAGGAGACCCAGCGATGCAGCTGAAAGCTGCGGACCGTCGGCCATGAGGAGTTTGCGCGGGGGGGGGGGCCCAATAAGAACTTTTGCATCGGGGCCCATGAGCCTTTAGCTACGCCCCTGGGGGTATTATATAACGCAGAACACTAGAGCTATAGGGGTATTATATATCACATAACACTAGAGCTATAGGTGTGTTATATAAAGCAGAACACTAGAGCTATATGTACTATAAAAGAAGAAGACTAGATTTATAGGTGTATTTTATAGAGCAAAAACACTGGAGCTATATAGATTTATTATATAGTGGAGAACACTAGAGCTACAGGTGTATTATAAAGAGTAGACCAGAGCTATAGGTGTATTATAAATAGTAGACCACTCGAGCTATAGGTGTACTATATAGTACAGAACACTAGCGCTATATAGACTTTTTATATAGTACAAAACACTAGAGGTATAGATGTTTTATAAAGAGTAGACTAGAGCTATAGGGGTATTATAAAGAGCTATAGGTGTACTTAATAGAGCATAGTGTTAGAGCTATAGGTGTACTGCATGGAGCATAGTACTTGAGCTATAGGTGTACTGTATGGCGCATAGTACTAGAGCTATAGGTGTACTGCATGGAGCATAGTATTGGCGCTATATTTGTACTGCATAGAGCATAGTATTGGAGCTATAGGTGTACTACATGGAGCATAGTATTACAGCTATAGGTGTACTGCATGGAACATAGTACTAGAGCTATAGAAAAAAGCAGAGGATTGGAGCAGCACTGTGAACAAATGCCTGACTAGGCTGGTGCAAAGCTTCAAAAATAAAGGAGTGACCTCTCCTTATGTGTTAGGGTATGTTCACACGCACTAATTACGGACGTAATTCGGGCGTTTTTGCCCCGAATTACGTCCGAAAATAGCGCCTCAATACCGCTGACAAACATCTGCCCATTGAAAGCAATGGGCAGACGTTTGTCTGTTCACACGAGGCGTATATTTACGCGCCGCTGTCAAATGACGGCGCGTAAATAGACGCCCGCATAAAAGAAGTGACCTGTCACTTCTTTGGCCGTATTTGGAGCCGTTATTCATTGACTCCAATGAATAGCAGCGCCAATTACGTCCGTAATGGGCGCGGCGTTCAAGCGCCTGCACATGCCGTTACGGCTGAAATTACGGGGATGTTTTCAGGCGGAAACATCCCCGTCATTTCAGCCGTTACGGACGCCCTCGTGTGAACATACCCTCAGATATCCAAAAAAGAGAACGTGAAGCAGCACTCAAATAAAGTGAATTTATTCATCCAACATGGAACCACAACGTTTCACCTCCTCTATGAAGGCATTTTCAAGTGAGAGCTATAGGTGTACTGCATAGAGCATAGTACTAGAGCTATAGGTGTACTGCATGGAGCATAGTATTGGAGCTATAGGTGTACTGCATGGAGCATAGTATTGGAGCTATAGGTGTACTACATGGAGCATAGTATTAGAGCTATATTTGTACTGCATGGAGTATAGTACTAGAACTATAGGTGTACTACATAGAGCATAGTATTAGAGCTATAGGTGTACTGCATGGAGCATAGTATTGGAGTGATAGGTGTACTGCATGGAGCATAGTATTAGAGCTATAGGTGTACTGCATGGAGCATAGTATTGGAGTGATAGGTGTACTACATGGAGCATTGTATTACAGCTATATTTGTACTACATGGAGCATAGTACTAGAGCTATAAGTGTACTGCATGGAGCATAGTACTAGAGCTATAGGTGTACTGCATGGAGCATAGTACTAGAGCTATAGAATGCAGAAGAAATGAATGGAGCAGCACTGCAGAAGAAAAACCATACGGCAGGTGCACAGCTTCAAAGGAGCGACCTCTCCTTATGTCATAGAACTTAAAAATGCGAAGACGCGGCACTCAAAAATAAAGTGGATGTATTCACCAAATATTCACTGCAACGTTTCACCTCCTAAATGAAGACATATTTGAGCAAAGTGCGCTAAATACAACAGGCTATATAGAAGAAGCAGAGCTCAATCAATCAGCGTTACAAGAATATTATCACTTACACCAATAACTCATGTGATCAAGGGCTAGTGGATCGCAACGTAATAATCAAAGATCTAGTGTCATCGCGTTACCACTGGAGACTACTTCTGTTGCGCATGAGTACCACAGACCCAGGTCAATGTCGGTTGAAAACTACGGTCGTGTGCTTGAGGCCTAAGTCCATCGTTCCTTAGTACAAACGGTGAGTGTTCAGCTGCTGCATAGAGGTATTAATCTACCAATCCCCAAAAAAATATGTAAAAAATAAAATATAAATAAAAGTGTACATATACTATAATATTATCTCTTACACAAAATTTGTGTAAGAGATAATATTATAGTATTTACTATTATTATTAGGTACTCAAATCTCCTGCAGTGCCCCCACAGGAGAGACTAAGCATTACAGAGTTTATTGTTTTTGTATCTTCTCTCTGCTCTGGATAATAGATGAATGGGAGTGGCCACCTCTAATAACTTGCCAATAGGATTTATGATTGTGGGTTTTCTATATCAGACAGCCCCTTTAATATATTAGCCTATATTTACCCAATGGGGTTATGTTTTTTCTAAAATGACAAAAGAAATTTTTTCGTTTGATAGTTCATTTAAAACCAATGTACTTTCAATAAAAGTTGGCAAAAAGTTTAAGGGCACGACTGCTGCAGACAGAGCAAACATTTAAAAGGAGTGATCTCCAGATGTCAAATCTGTGTACTGAAACAATTATGAAGGCGCTGGGGAGAACAGGTTAGCTGGAGTGATAAGCTCGGAGAAGTTGTCTATGGTGTGATTCATTTTCATTATCTTCTGCGTTTAACAGAGCGGTTTCACTGTAGCTGCTTCAATCCTTCCATTGTGCTAAAGTTGCACTGGGATTAATGATGATGATAATGTGCAGAATATTAGGAAAATTAAACACTTGTTTTAGTACAACCAAAAAAAATGATATTTTGCCTGCTGGCAGAGGACGTCGGCTGTATTAATGGGCTGAGCCTTTAGAGATTCTTATCTGTTTGTTTTTCGAGCATTCACAAAATGCTACAATAAGACCAAATATTTAAAACGTATAAAACTTAAAGAGGCTCTGTCACCAGATTTTGCAAACCCTATCTCCTATTGCAGCAGATCGGCGCTGCAATGTAGATAAGAGTAACTTATCCTTAACAGTAACGTTTTTTTTTGGGTTTTTTTTAAACGAGCATTTTTGGCCAAGTTATGACCATTTTTATATTTATGCAAATGAGGCTTTATAAAGTACAACTGGGCGTGTTTAAAGTTAAAGTACAACTGGGCGTGTATTATGTGTGTACATCTGGGCGTTTTTACTTCTTTTACTAGCTGGGCGTTGTGAATAGAAGTGTATGATGCTGACGAATCCGCATCATCCACTTCTCTTCATTAACACCCAGCTTCTGGCAATGCAGACACACAGCGTGTTCTCACTCATCTGACGCGATGAAGTTCCTGTGGGAGGAAGTGAGTGACGTCACAGCGTGATCTCGCGAGGACACGCTGTGTGTCTGAACTGCCAGAAGCTGGGTGTTAACGAAGAGAAGTGGATGATGCGGATTCGTCAGCATCATACACTTCTATTCACAACACCCAGCTAGTAAAAGAAGTAAAAACGCCCAGATGTTACAAACATAATACACGCCCACTTGGACATAACTTTAAACACATAGGGGTTGCAAAATCTGGTGACAGAGCCTCTTTAAACTCTTTAAAACCAATGTACTGGTGACAGAGCCTCTTTAAACTGCTCTGAGAAGGAAACGTGATAGAAATATATTGTGATTCAAGGACAAAAGTACCATAGAATCTAAGCTATTGTGGCCATACAGGGCCCCTAAATAATAAGCACTCTAATATATATAACTACTATAATACTGCTCCCTATATACAGGAATATAACTACTATATATACTGCCCCCTATATACAAGAATATAACTACTATAATACTGCCTCCTATATACAAGAATATAACTACTATAATACTGCCCCCTATATACAAGAATATAACTACTATATATACTGCCCCCTATATACAAGAATATAACTACTATAATACTGCCCATATATACAAGAATATAACTACTATAATACTGCCCCCTATATACAAGAATATAACTACTATAATACTGCCCCCTATATACAAGAATATAACTACTATAATACTGCTCCCTATATACAGGAATATAACTACTATATATACTGCCCCCTATATACAAGAATATAACTACTATAATACTGCCCATATATACAAGAATATAACTACTATAATACTGCCCCTATATACAAGAATAGAACTACTATAATACTGCACCTATATACAAGAATATAACTACTATAATACTGCTCCTATATACAAGAATATAACTACTATAATACTGCCCCCTATATACAAGAATATAACTACTATAATACTGCCCCTATATACAAGAATATAACTACTATAATACTGCCCCTATATACAAGAATATAACTACTATAATACTGCCCCTATATACAAGAATATAACTACTATAATACTGCCCCCTATATACAAGAATATAACTACTATAATACTGCTCCTATATACAAGAATATATCTACTATAATACTGCCCCTATATACAAGAATATAACTACTATAATACTGCTCCCTATATACAAGAATATAACTACTATAATACTGCCCCCTATATACAAGAATATAACTACTATAATACTGCTCCCAATATACAAGAATATAACGACTATAATACTGCCTCTTATATACAAGAATATAACTACTATAATACTGCTCCCTATATACAAGACTATAACTACTATAATACTGCCCCTATATACAAGAATATAACTACTATAATACTGTCCCTATATACAAGAATATAACTACTATAATACTGCCCCCTATATACAAGAATATAACTACTATAATACTGCCTCCTATATACAAGAATATAACTACTATAATACTGCTCCCTATATACAAGAATATAACTACTATAATACTGCCCCCTATATACAAGAATATAACTACTATAATACTGCCCCTATATACAAGAATATAACTACTATAATACTGCTCCTATATACAAGAATATAACTACTATAATACTGCCTCCTATATACAACAATATAACTACTATAATACTGCCCCCTATATACAAGAATATAACTACTATAATACTGCCCCTATATACAAGAATATAACTACTATAATACTGCCTCTTATATACAAGAATATAACTACTATAATACTGCTCCCTATACACAAGAATATAACTACTATAATACTTTCCCTATATACAAGAATATAACTACTATAATACTGTCCCTATATACAAGAATATAACTACTATAATACTGCCCCTATATACAAGAATATAACTACTATAATACTGCTCCTATATACAAGGATATAACTACTATAATACTGCCCCCTATATACAAGAATATAACTACTATAATACTGTCCCCTATATACAAGAATATAACTACTATAATACTGTCCCCTATATACAAGAATATAACTACTATAATACTGCCCCCTATATACAAGAATATAACTATTATAATACTGCCCCCTATATACAAGAATATAACTACTATAATACTGCCTCTTATATACAAGAATATAACGACTATAATACTGCTCCCTATACACAAGAATATAACTACTATAATACTGCCTCTTATATACAAGAATATAACTACTATAATACTGCTCCCTATACACAAGAATATAACTACTATAATAGTGCCCCTATATACAAGAATATAACTACTATAATACTGCCCCTATATACAATAATATAACTACTATAATACTGCCCCCTATATACAAGAATATAACTACTATAATACTGCTCCTATATACAAGGATATAACTACTATAATACTGCCCCCTATATACAAGAATATAACTACTATAATACTGCCTCCTATATACAAGAATATAACTACTATAATACTGCCCCTATATACAAGAATATAACTACTATAATACTGCCCCTATATACAAGAATATAACTACTATAATACTGCCCCCTATATACAAGAATATAACTACTATAATACTGCCCCTACTTACAAGAATATAACTACTATAATACTGCCCCTATATACAAGAATATAACTACTATAATACTGCCCCTATATACAAGAATATAACTACTATAATACTGCCCCCTATATACAAGAATATAACTACTATAATACTGCCCCTATATACAAGAATATAACTACTATAATACTGCCCCCTATATACAAGAATATAACGACTATAATACTGCCCCTATATACAAGAATATAACTACTATAATACTGCCCCCTATATACAAGAATATAACTACTATAATACTGCTCCTATATACAAGAATATAACTACTATAATACTGCCCCCTATATACGAGACTATAACTACTATAATACTGCCCCCTATATACAAGAATATAACTACTATAATACTGCCACCTATATACAAGAATATAACTACTATAATACTGCTCCCATATACAAGAATATAACTACTATAATACTGCCCCCTATATACAAGAATATAACTACTATAAGACTGCCCCTATATACAAGAATATAACTACTATAATACTGCTCCCATATACAAGAATATAACTACTATAATACTGCTCCCATATACAAGAATATAACTACTATAATACTGCCTCTTTTACATAATGAATTTGTGTTATTTTGAACCCCACTCTTCAATGAAGACTGATGAAAAATTAACAGTTTCCCACTAGAGGGCGTGTCACTTTGCCGCCTGTAGATGACATCATCTCGTACTCTATTGACCAAGCGGATAATCTTGTAATGAGAACAACTCTACATAAACCATCCAAATATTTATTCATTCCACCCTCAATGAAATATCCAACTCAATTTAGATAAATGCCTGAGACACAGGAATAAATTAAGATTGAGTTAGGACTGTGTATTCAGCATGCGCCCCCTGTACACAGGCGCGTTGTGTCTGCGGATCGGCAGATATGCAGATTTCATTATGCGTCGGATGAGAAGGTTATCTCTGCTCTCACCCATTTGTTATAAGAAAACTTGATGGGAAATTCTCCAGCCTCAGCCACTTCTTTCTGCTCAGTTGCTATTGTCCTACTTTACCGCTGCAAACTCTTTTACATAGCAACCGCCCCAAGAAAATAAGTAAATAATACCGCAGGGTTAATGATCTGCATTGTTATTTGGGGACAATACTAGACACCGGCTTATCAAAATCATACAGCCAGACGGCGCTCTCCGTGGTGCACTAAACACAACTCGTACACTAAACACAATGTACGAGCAAACAAAACCTGTATATAGTAACTCTGCTTCATTTCCTTATTACCTTATTATTAAACAAACCAATAACAGTATAAGCCAGTATATATATATACAGTTCTGTTCAAAAGTTTTACGCAGTTGTGGAAAAATTCTGCAAAATAAGAAAGCTTTCAAAAATAGAAGTGTTAATGGTTTTGTTTTTATTATTAATTAACAAAATACAAAGTGAATGAACAGAAGAGAAATCTAAAACAAATCAATATTTGGTGTGACCGCCCTTTGCCTTCAAAACAGCCTCAATTCTTCTAGGTGCACTTGCACACAGTTTTTGAAGGAACTCGGCAGGGAGGTTGTTCCAAACATCTTTGAGAGCTGACCACAGATCTTCTGTGGATGTCGCTTCCTCAAATCCTTCCGTCTTTTCATGTAATACCAGACAGACTTGATGATGTTGAGATTAGGGATATGTGGGGACCATATCATCACTTCCGGGGCTCCTTGTTCTTCTTTACGCTGAAGATAGTTGTTATTGATATTGGCTGGATGTTTGGGGTCGTTGTCCTGCTGCAGAATAAATTTGGAGCCAAGGAGCCATGTAGGTATTGCATGATGGATAAGTATCTGCCTGTATTTCCCAGCATTGAGGACACCAATAATACTGACCAAATCACCAACTCCATTGCTGAAATACAGCCTAAGGGCATGACCACACGTGGCGGATTTCCTCCGCAACTGTCCGCATCAATGCCGCACAGAATCTGCGTTGCAGATTCTGCTGCGGATCTGCACAAAATGTGCAGTAAATTGATGCGGACTAGCTGCTGCGGACTGCGGTAAAAGTACTTCCCTTCTCCCTATCAGTGCAGGATAGAGAGAAGGGACAGCACTTTCCCTTGTGAAAGTCAAAGAAATTCATACTTACCGCCCGTTGTCTTGGTGACGCGTCCCTCCTTCGGCATCCAGCCCGACCTCCCTGGATGACGCGGCAGTCCATGTGACCGCTGCAGCCTGTTATTAGCCTGTGATTGGCTGCAGCCGTCACTTAGACTGAAACGTCATCCTGGGAGGCCGGACTGGAGACAGAAGCAGGGAGTTCTCGGTAAGTATGAACTTCATTTTTTTTTACAGATACATGTATATTGGGATCGGTAGTCACTGTCCCGGGTGCAGAAACAGTTACTGCCGATCGCTTAACTCTTTCAGCACCCTGGACAGTGACTATTTACAGACGTCTCCTAGCAACGCTCCCGTCATTACGGGAGCCCCATTGACTTCCTCAGTCTGGCTGTAGACCTAGAAATACATAGGTCCAGCCAGAATGAAGAAATGTCAAGTTAAAAAAGCAAGACGGATCCGCAGCACACATAACATGTGCATGACAGCTGCGGACTTCATTGCGGAACTTAGAATCTCCATTGAAGTCAATGGAGAAATTCCGCCATGAGTTCGCCACTGCTCCGCAACAGACAGAGCATGCTGCGGACACCAAATTCCGCTCCGCAGCCTATGCTCCGCAGCGGAATTTTACGCCTCGTCTAAACGAACACTGCTAAATTAAAGTGTAAGTCAATGGACAAACGGCTCCGCTGCGGATTAACGCTGCGGAGTGTCCGCAGCGGAATTTAAGTGAAATTCCGCCACGTGTGAACCCAGCCTAAAACTTGCAAGGACCCTCCACCATGCTTCACTGCTGCCTGCAGACCCTCATTATTGTACCGCTCTCCAGGACCCTCTACCATGCTTCACTGCTGCCTGCAGACCCTCATTATTGTACCGCTCCCCAGGACCCTCCACCATGCTTCACTGCTGCCTGCAGACCCTCATTATTGCACAGCTCTCCAGGACCCTCTAACATGCTTCACTGCTGCCTGCAGACCCTCGTTATTGTACCGCTCTCCAGGACCCTCCTCCATGCATCACTGCTGCCTGCAGACCCTTATTATTGTACCGCTCTCCAGGACCCTCCACCATGCTTCACTGCTGCCTGCAGACCCTCATTATCATACCGCTCTCCAGGACCCTCCACCATGCTTCACTGCTGCCTGCAGACCCTCATTATTGTACCGCTCTCCAGGACCCTCTACCATGCTTCACTGCTGCCTGCAGGCCCTCATTATTTACCGCTCTCCAGGACCCTCCACCATGCTTCACTGCTGCCTGCAGACCCTCATTATTGTACCGCTCTCCAGGACACTCCACCATGCATCACTGCTGCCTGCAGACCCTCATTATTATACCGCTCTCCAGGACCCTCCACCATTCTTCACTGCTGCTTACAGACCCTCATTAGTGTACCCCTCTACAGGACACTCCACCATGCTTCACTGCTGCCTGCAGACCCTCATTATTATACCACTCTCCAGGACCCTCCTCCATGCTTCACTGCTGCCTGCAGACCCTCATCATTATACTGCTCTCCAGGACCATCCTCCATGCTTCACTGCTGCCTGCAGACCCTCATTATTGTACCACTCTACAGGACCCTCCACCATGCTTCACTGCTGCCTGCAGACCCTCATTATTGTACCACTCTCCAGGACCCTCCACCATGCTTCACTGCTGCCTGCAGACCCTCGTTATTGTACCGCTCTCCAGGACCCTCCTCCATGCATCACTGCTGCCTGCAGACCCTTATTATTGTACCGCTCTCCAGGACCCTCCACCATGCTTCACTGCTGCCTGCAGACCCTCATTATTATACCGCTCTCCAGGACCCTCCACCATGCTTCACTGCTGCCTGCAGACCCTCATTATTATACCGCTCTCCAGGACCCTCCACCATGCTTCACTGCTGCCTGCAGACCCTCATTATTTACCGCTCTCCAGGACACTCCACCATGCTTCACTGCTGCCTGCAGACCCTCATTATTGTACCGCTCTACAGGACACTCCACCATGCTTCACTGCTGCCTGCAGACCCTCATTATTATACCACTCTCCAGGACCCTCCTCCATGCTTCACTGCTGCCTGCAGACCCTCATTATTATACTGCTCTCCAGGACCCTCCACCCTGCTTCACTGCTGCCTGCAGACCCTCATTATTGTACCGCTCTCCAGGACCCTCCACCATGCTTCACTGCTGCCTGCAGACCCTCATTATTGTACCGCTCTCCAGGACCCTCCACCATGCTTCACTGTTGCCTGCAGACCCTTATTATTGTACCGCTCTCCAGGACCCTCCACCATTCTTCACTGCTGCCTGCAGACCCTCATTATTGTACCACTCTCCAGCCCTTAGGCTAACAAACTGCCTTCTGTTACAGCCAAATATTTCACATTTTGACTCATCAGTCCAGAGCACCTGTCGCCATTTTTCTACACTACCATTTTTCTGCACTTCCGTTCCTATGTTTTTGTGCATAGTTGAGTCGCTTGCCCTTGTATCCACGTTGAAGTTATGGCCTTTTAGCCGCAATTCTTCCATGAAGACCACTTCTGGCCTGACTTCTGCGAACAGTAGATGGGTGTACCTGGGTCCCACTGTTTTCTGCCAGTTCTGAGCTTATGGCGCTGTTGGACATCCTCCAATTTTGAAGGGAAGTAAGCATGATCTGGCTTTCATCTTTGCACTAAGTTTCCTTGGCTGACCACTGTATCTACGGTCTTCAACGTTGCCCGTTTCTTTGTACTTCTTCATAAGAGCTTGAACAGCACATCTTGAACCCCCGGTCTGCTTTGAAATCTTTGCCTGGGAGAGACCTTGCTGATGCAGTATAACTACCTTGTGTCTTGTTGCTGTTCTCAGTGTTGCCATGTGGACCTTTGACATGAAACTGTCTTCCACAACCTCACCTTTGTAGCAGAGTTTGACTGTTCCTCACCCAGTTTTAAGCCTCCTACACAGCTGTTTCTGTTATAGTTAATTACTGTGTTTCAACCTACATATGAAATAGATGATCACTGTCACCTGCTTGATATAATTGGTTATTCATACACTTGACTATAATCCTACAGAATCCATGGCTTTGTGCAAGTTTACCTAAAATAATTGATGTTGTTTTGAAGGCAAAGGGCGGTCATATCAAATATTGATTTGATTTAATTTCTCTTCTGTTCATTCACTTTGTATTTTGTTAATTGATAAAAAAAAAAATATTAACACTTCTATTATTGAAAGCATTCTTACTTTGCAGCATTTTTCCACAACTGCGTAAAAAATTTTGCACAGCTCTGCACATCCCATTGTTGACCATATACCCGTATTGTATGATGATTTTTAAGGGTTATTCCCATCTCATACAGATAAGATATGCCATCCCATTCTCATTAGTGGGGGTCCAATGTCTGGCATGTCCACCGATGCTGAGAATTAAATGTACAGTACAGGTTTAGCCATGTGTCCCCTTCACTCTTTTTCCGTGGAGAGCAGCGCTCCCGGGGACCGGTTGTGCAGGGCGCTGCAGCATGGCTGCGTGAACATGAATAAGACCACAACCCCTTCACTGTTTTATCAGATGCAGTAACGCCTTCGTACCTGCAGGACCGGGTGTCCCATGACAGGAAGCAGTGGGACAGCCTCATTACTTGGTGCATCGCCGCAGCTCTGAGGGCGGAAAACAACCCTGTTGGGAAAGGGATAGTTTGCCATACATTAATTACAGGAGACAGGAAGTGTTCCAGACGATCATGGAGATCTGCTGTTGTCACCCAATACATGTACACACTGTTACTATGCAACAACCCGGACAAATATTAGGAAATATCTTGTTATACAGAAATCCAGAAGAAACATCACTGACTGCAGATATTATGATTTCAGGTGGGAATTGACATGGCATACTTTGTTTTATTTATTGGAGTTTCCCTTTAAATTGTTTTTTAATTCTCGTCAGTTAACAATTATCGAGGTTTTCAATTTTATTATTGACGCATATCATATGAATGTTAAACTCCGGCATCTCCTGTGTATTATTATCTATATATTAAGGGTATAGGGTTCCCCCATCTCCGTGAGGACAGCTGAGGTGGTTGCACTTTGTGTTAGCAGCAGCGATGATGTGGATGATGAACGGATGTGTCCTGCAAAGGGGATTATTCGCTCGTACCTATAAAATGTTTACTCTGCAGACGAGGAATTATTTTCTTCCCTGAAGCAGCCCGCAGGTGAACCCTCCAGCAGGTCTGTTACATCACACATCGGCCGTACATACACAATCAATTCCTTCTGCAAGCTCCAAGTGCTGGAATAACCCCCAGCCTCTCTACCCGGGCACTGCTGCAGTGATTAGCATAAGGTGCGTGGGTCACAGGTCTCTCATGCCAATGCCAGCGGACATTAAGGCGAAGCTAGAATTCGTAGGAAATGCAGGAATGCCCCCCCCCCCCTCCCATCTAGTAGACTATAAACTGAGCTGAGGGGA
Source organism: Rhinoderma darwinii (assembly GCF_050947455.1). Taxonomy (NCBI): domain Eukaryota; kingdom Metazoa; phylum Chordata; class Amphibia; order Anura; family Rhinodermatidae; genus Rhinoderma; species Rhinoderma darwinii. The sequence goes on from NC_134693.1 coordinate 137,693,443, forward strand.
TGCAAACAGCAGGATAACTACTTCTACTCGAGCAGGGACTGAGGACTAGTAGTGTCCTATAGCAGATCTGCAAAAAAGGAGAGCACACATTTGCAGAACTGAGAGGGGCCCTAAGACGCCGGACCCCATAGCCGCTTCTTTGGCTGCTACATCTTAAGTTACAGCCATGAGTGTCCCTGATCCCAGTAGCTGGACCCCCCCCCAATGATCATCTCACATTTGGAGGAGCTGCCACAAGGGAGGAGCTTGTCCTAGATGGGCAACCCCTCCAAGCCGGTCATAAACAGACAGAATTTCCTGCATTGTCGGAAGGTATGCAGCACACATGCGGGCGTTATATTATCATTCTGTTATCACAGACACAATGACAATTTGATGGATGCTCATTAAAGTCGGTGGCCAGTGGCATACACAAGAGAAGGAGCCCCCATAGCAAACATCAAACTGGACCCCATTATGGTGCCTGGTTTGGCCACACAGGACAGAAGGACCTGGTGTTTGTTTCCTATTCCACCCCTTTTCCATAACCTTTGGGCCAATTTCTCACCCCTTTTGTTTGCTAAGAATGCAGGGGGTCCTGCCACCTAATAGCAAATGAGATGGGTCCAAACAGTACTGGGCCCCCTCTCTCCAAGAGCCCCAAGAGCTGCATGTTCTGCCTCTATGGTACGTACGCTCTTGTTTATGCACCTTAGGACACTAGAAGTTCACATTAGCGTTCTGATAACCCGTAATATTTGCCTATCCAGCCCCTGTTAGGCCATCTTGGTCCCAGAGCAAAGGAATTGTAATTGAAAATGTTCCTCCAGTCTAAAGTGAAAACTTTCCTGTGCTCCCTTATCCTTATGTATAGGGACTATAAACGTATACTCTTGTGCCCTAACCTCCTCCTGCCTTCCGGATAAGAAGTAGCTGCCTTATTGTCAGCAAGTGTCAGCCATATTAGCTCTCATGGAGCTCCGGTTTCTGTCACTTGGTCACCAAGATGTTCCTCCCCCTCCCTCCCTCTGCTCTCCCTGCCAGTCAATTATAGTGAGAGAACCCTCATCCTCCTATATGTGAAACATGATCTAGTACCAGTTTCAAAAAGTTTATATGCCCATCAGGGATGTTTCAGATAGACCAGAGACTTCGCCCTCATTTATAGTCTATTAGGTTACAAGAATTTTTGAAGTTCAGGGTGAAGGTCCCGAGATTTTCTATAATGTGGACAAACCCTTTACAATTGCCAGCATTGAGAAGGAACATCCCCGCCAGGAATCATCAGAGGAAAACTTCACTTGTCAGTCAGAAGTGCTGACAACATCAACAGCCAAGAGATGACTGACAGCTGTGTCTACAAAGAGGCTCTGCATCATCTGTGTCCCTGCACGTCTGGCTCTTTATCACCAAGGAAATGTCTTATGTCAGAAATAAAGTATCAGATGTGGAATCTGTGAAAGGTACAAAGTTACAAGGAACAGAGAACAAACTGGAATAATCTTTTGTTTAACATTGATTCTTAATGGGCGAATGTAAAGGAATGTGAATAATCACAGGCGCCGGTCGTGGGTTTACTGTCCCCAAATGTGCTAATAGACCCTGGAGCGACAAGATACTGTACACAGCAATTATGCAAGATAGTGAGTGCGCCGAATGTGTGGATGATGTGTCCTTGTATATTACTACTGAGAGAGAGAGAGAGATAGATAGATATGAGATAGATAGATAGATAGATAGATATGAGATAGATAGATAGATAGATAGATAGATAGATAGATAGATAGATAGATAGATAGATAGATAGATAGATAGATAGATAGATAGATAGATAGATAGATAGATATGAGATAGATAGATAGATAGATAGATAGATAGACAGACAGACAGACAGACAGACAGACAGACAGATAGATAGATAGATAGATAGGAGATAGATAGATATGAGATAGATAGATATGAGATAGATAGATAGATAGATAGATAGATAGATAGATAGATAGATAGATAGATAGATAGATAGATAGATAGATAGATAGATAGATAGATAGATAGATAGATAGATAGATAGATATGAGATAGATAGATAGGAGATAGATAGATAGGAGATAGATAGATAGGAGATAGATAGATAGATAGGAGATAGATAGATAGGAGATAGATAGATAGGAGATAGATAGATAGGAGATAGATAGATAGGAGATAGATAGATATGAGATAGATAGATATGAGATAGATAGATAGATAGATAGATAGATAGATAGATAGATATGAGATAGATAGATAGATATGAGATAGATAGATAGATATGAGATAGATAGATAGATAGATAGATAGATAGATAGATAGATAGATAGATAGATAGATAGATAGATAGATAGATAGATAGATAGATAGATAGATAGATAGATAGATAGATAGATAGATATGAGATAGATAGACTGGTCAAGGTGGGATTCCAGCCCAACAGAAATCTTCCACCTAGAATTCTGCAAACACCTTCTCCAAGTCCATCGGAGCACCTCAAATAGTGCCTGTCGGGCAGAACTGGGCAGATTCCCACTACACCTCACAATCCAGAAGAGGGCGCTATCATTCTGGGCCCATCTACACAGCAGCAGGCAAAGTTCCTATCACCATAAAGCCCTGTTACACCAAGGGGTCCCAGGTAAACCAGGCCCCCCAGAACATCTCACCCTGACCCGGCCTGAAGAAAATGTCACCCAGCGCGGCCTCACAAAAGCCGAAATCAAGAAGACAATAAACAAAGGCCAAGAGGAATATATCAGTGACTGGAGGAACGACATAAAGACATCCCAGAAACTGACAATATACCGGAGTCTACAGCGGGAATATAAACTGGCGCCATATCTGGAGAAACTGCCAAACCCCAGAGACAGACAGATCCTGAGCCGCTACAGACTGAGCGCCCACAACCTGCTCATCGAATCCGGGCGCCACAGACAGACCTACAAGCCCAGGGAGAGCCGACTGTGCCAACAGTGCGACCAGGAGGCCGTGGAGGATGAGACCCACTTCCTGCTACACTGCTCCAAATACTCAGCAGTGAGGGACACTCACTTCAGGAAACTCTCTGATCTCTTACCGGACTTCAGCTCCATGGAAGAGGAAGAGAAACTCTACATCCTGCTGGGTGAAGAGGAAACCACAGTGGGCACAGCGGCACAATATGTCACTGCATGCCATAGACAGAGAGACGTGATATGCCATGGACTTGTATAACCCCGACCCTAGATGTGTCCCTATCCCCAAGCCCTCAGTCCCTATCCCTCATTCCCTTACTTCTTAATGCTAATATGTATTTGGTCCTGCCAATAAAGCTTCTTTGAATTTGAATTTGAATTAGATAGATAGATAGATAGATAGATAGATAGATAGATAGATAGATAGATAGATAGATAGATAGATAGATAGATAGATAGATAGATAGATAGATAGATAGATAGATGATAGATAGATAGATAGATAGATAGATAGATAGATAGATAGATAGATAGATAGATAGATAGATAGATAGATAGATAGATAGATAGATAGATAGATAGATAGATAGATAGATAGATAGATATGAGATAGATAGATATGAGATAGATAGATAGATAGATAGATAGATAGATAGATAGATAGATAGATAGATAGATAGATAGATAGATAGATAGATAGATAGATAGATAGATAGATAGATAGATGATAGATAGATAGATAGATAGATAGATAGATATGAGATAGATAGATAGATAGATAGATAGATATGAGATAGATAGATAGATAGAATGATTACATGTCCCGCACAGTTGTCCAGAAGAAGTGAACCATACCTTCCGGCAATGCACAGGTCATTTGCTCCTGATCCAGCTAACCTTCCGATATTTTTCACTATCATGATGTCATTACAGGGGCAGACACCGGGAATATGTATGTAGGTGAGTGCTGTTGTAGTGATCAATAGATACGACACCGCTGTCGGGTTAACTTTTTACTGTAGACAATCAGAATCGGATCTCTTCTTTCTGGTTAAAACAATAAACTGCAGATAACAAATGTCTTCATCAATGGGCGCCGGAACACGGGCATGGGGTAACCACTGGCGGAAGGTTGGGACGTTGAAGTGTGCGGCTCAATGTCTGTTTCGTCTTCCTCGTGTGGCGAAGCCTCTGGTGCACTGTCAAGACTACGGGATTTATGCTTATTTGTCCTCGATTAGGGGAAAACAAGTTCAGTACCTGTGCTCCTCAGCGCCGTCTCCCTCTTCCTTGGGACTGCGTCCAAGGTCTAGCTGCTGCGGCTTAGGTCTTGGAGCCGCTGGGCTGCTGCCGGCCGGACTGCTACACCGCTGGGCTGCTGTACGGCTGGACTGCTGCACCGCTGGACTGCTAGGCTACTGCACGGCTGGACTGCTGGACCACTGCACGGCTGGACTGCTGGACCACTGCACGGCTCGACTGCTGGACCACTGCATGGCTGGACGGCTGGACCACAGCATGGCTGGACCACTGCACGGCTGGACTGCTGGACCATGGCACGGCTAGACCACTGCACGGCTGGACTGCTGGACCACTGCACGGCTGGACTGCTAGTGCGGGTGGCTGCTGGGCGACTGGTGCTGGTGGCTGCTGGGCGGCTAGTGCTGGTGGCTGCTGAGTTGGGGGCTGGGTGCTAACTGCGGCCTCTTTCTTGGACAACCTCGTCCTGTACGGGTCTTATCTTCCCGCTCTGTCTCTCTCTTTTCCCCCTCTCCACAGTTTCCGATGCTGCCTCTTCTTCTGCTCACCTCACACACGCACACACACCGATCTACGCACTTTTGCTAGCTTCCGCTCCTTTTCCCGCTCCTCTCCCGCTTCCCTATGCGCCTTCTTCCCACTCCGCCTCCCCCTCCGTCACTTTCGACTCCTCCTCTCCTCCTGTCCCCCCAACGGCTTCCTTCTTCTCCTGCGCATGCGCGCGCACAGGGCACTCGGCAGTGAACTGCCGCTGTCGTGACAACGACATCGCGCGTCCGCAAACATCCGAACTTCTGGTGAGTCTGTCTGGTTACTGCGCTGTCTTCACAGCGTTCCAGTGCCAGTTGTGATGACCACCTGTAATGATTTTCCCTATTAGAAAATTGTCAGTAAAATAAAATGTCTTTACCGCATCTTTTTCTGTGTTCTTTGCATCACTAAGACATACAGTAGTAGAGGCCTCGGAGCCGCGCGCCGCCGTTTAGCTTGTTTATTTAGTACAACGTTCCACTTTAATAGGAAGATCTCATAATCCAACTGGTACTCGGCCAAGTGATGCGGAGAGGCTCTTGAGAATTCATTAACTTAATATATGTGTAAAAATCTGCCAATGCTAATCTTGGAAAAGATTTACATGGTTATGAGAAAACATGAATTTGTTGGGGCAGCTGAGTCCTCCAAATTACAGTTTAATGCAAAAGGGAATATTTAGGTGTAATGGCAGGAAGGAGGTGAAGGGAAAGTGAGCCCTAATCTACCCACCGCCCTGTCCCTGCCTACTTGCAACGACCCGCCCTAGGCGACGGGGTACAACTGGGCGGCGGTCCCTACGCTGTCTAAGTGCACGGGAGAACAAACAGGGAACACGCAAGGGAAGGGGCAGTAGCCCACGGAACGCCGCGAGGAAACGGAGCGGTGAATGAGTAGTCCGGACCAGGATGAAGTGGAGTATACCCAAGTGAGCACGGAGGAGGAAGCAAGCCAGAGGCAAAGCAAAGCAGGTTAAGCGGAACTGCAGCAAGGCAGAAGCACGGCAGAAACAGGCTGGAGCAAGCAGCAGTGGGGCCAGGAATCCAGAAGAATTACAAGCACTGAGGAGGAGAACATGGCAGGAAATAAAGGGCAGGGGGCGGAGCTAACTCCGACTGACCAGGCCGCGATAGGCTCTCCCACTCCTGAGCCTGCCACCCTGGTTGGTGGGAGATGGTGTCAGTCGAACAGGTCTGGCCTCAGGTGTGGATTGATTAATCCCAGGAGTATACCTAGACGTAGTACCTGGCAGATCCCTAACATTAGGCCTCTCGTTACCTGTTTCTGGTGGTCACTATGATGGTGGCCTTTAATGAGCATGTTTACAGGTCAACAGCTGGTTGTTCTGCAAAAAACAAACAAAAAAACAATGTTAAAAATGTTTTCCCAGGGTACCGAATAAGGTTCTGGCCCTCCTTAAGACCTCATGACCACAATGTTTTTCAAATCATGATGTTCCTCAAGATTATGATGTTCTTCAAGCAATGATGTTCCTCAAGACCATGATGTTCCTTAAACCATAATGTTCCTCAATATCATGAAGATCCTCAAACCATGATGCTCCTCAAACCATGAAGTTCCTCAAGGCCATGATGTTCCTCAAGACCATGATGTTCCTCAAGACCATGATGTTCCTCAAGACCATGATATTCCTCAAACCATGATGTTCCCCAAGACCATGATATTCCTCAAACCATGATGTTCCCCAAGACCATGATATTCCTCAAACCATGATGTTCCCCAAGACCATGATGTTCCTTAAACCATGATGTTCCTCAAGGCCATGATGTTCCTCAAGACCACGATGGTCCTCAAGACCATGATATTCCTCAAACCATGATGTTCCCCAAGACCATGATATTCCTCAAACCATGATGTTCCTCAAGGCCATGATGTTCCTTAAACCATGATGTTCCTCAAGGCCATGATGTTCCTCAAGGCCATGATGTTCCTCAAGACCATGATGTTCCTCAAGGCCATGATGTTCCTCAATATCATGATGTACTTCAAATCATGATGTTCCTCAAACCATGATGTTCAGGTCCTTTTACACGGGCCAATTATCGTGCAAACGAGCATTCACAGAAAGCTCGTTCCCGATCATTGCCCTGTGTAAATGATGAACGAGCAAACACTTAATCATCGGCTGATCGTATCGTTTATGCGGCAAGAAATATTATCGTTGTCGGCAGAATATCTCTCTGTGTAAACAATTTGCTGCCGACATGATGACAATGGATGGGGACGAGTGATCATGGTAACAAGCGCTCGTCCCCTTTCATAACTCCTTGTAAAAGGAGCAAATGAGCGCCGAACAACGAGCTGTCTCGTTGATCGGCGCTTGATTGCATGGCCCATGTCAGGCCGTGTAAGAAGACCCTTACTAAAGAGCATGATGTTCCTCAAGACCATGACGTCCTTTGGGAAAAAGATAAATGCTCACAACTCCTACCCGTGATGTGTTTTCCACCCAAGCAAAAAAGATGCAACATTGAAGTTGGAGAAAACTCTGAGCAGTGCCAGCACGAGGGTTAGGCAAAGTAAGCAGTTGCCTAGGGCCTCAGTGACTGGGGGACACAATTTTTTGAAATTCAAAAGCCCTGCTCTGACTTTAAATTGTCTTGTCTGATTAAAGAGAGCAAGCATCGGTCAAAACTATGTGTATATATATATATATATATATATATATATATATACACATATATATCTCATGTATAGCTAGGATAGAAGCTGCTGGAGCTGGCGGACCCTATAACAGACACATGATAAGGTGATATGTTACACATATAAGGGATCGCGGGGCAGGGGGTTTCCTAGATTAGAACATTAAAGTTAGCTTTTCCTGAAATGGCTGACAACAGGAAGCAATAGATGACATTTAACTACACAGCACATGTAGGTAGGGGAAGACTTAGGTCTGGTGTCACTTTAAACTGAACAGGACCGAGACCTTTAAACATATAATATCTTTCATCCTGATAAAGCTGAAATAGACAGAGGGATTGTGCCGCATAAATGCTCTCACCAATGAAAGGGTTGGAAATGAACCTGCCACATAGGCCCCTCCCACAGTTAGCCTTCTCAGCCATTCAGGAGAGCCGAGTGGTGTCACATGACTTACTTCTTTGCAGCAATGATCTATAAATATTGGGAGGAGTCTTTCCCATAAGGAGTCAGGGGGCGGAGCTTAATTCTTTTATCTCTATAATTGCCACTGGGGTGGGATATTTATGAGCAATCATTGCCCATTTATTCATACAGCATACAGATGCCCTATTCTAAAACAACCCTGCCGCCAATGACCATTTCCCTTTAAATCCTTCACAATCTTATGTCCCCTTTAATAATCTTGTTGTTTTCTGTAAGCAGGAAGGAAAGTTTATGTCTGGGCTTCATCAACACGGAGTTAAAGTCAGTAACAACACGATAAAGCTCATGGGATTAAAGATTCCGGCCGGCGACCGAGATTAAAATCCTCCTACAATCTCGCATCCTGCGCAGGCCCCGCCGCCTCGCCAGTCTATTTGATGGCGTAATAAAATATAAATAAATAAACCTAAAAATATATATACAGAGAAGGTGATGCCAGAAAGTCGCCAATTTATTATCAAATCTGGAATTCTGCAGAGTGTAGGGGGATTTGCATAAATCAGAGGAGGGAGAAGCGGAGCTTAAACAAAATGCATTACAGCCCCGGCCGCCTCTCCCTGTCTGTGCTCGATAACTGAAGCGCAGCCTATACTGAAAGCCGCATGGCGCCGTTTTTTTATGTTTATCTGCAGGTTTTAGTTCCATTGGAGTAACGAGTGCCCGGAAAAATGTTTCACTGTTTATTTGCCGGAATTAAAGGGAAACTCCACCTGTTGGTTAAATGCATACTCCATGATTTACACTGCAGGCTATCACTCCAGGGGTCAACTATATGCACTGGGTATTCTTTTCTGGCATTTATAGGTACGACAGTCAAGAGGAACTGAATGCTCATAGCCCAGGAGGAAACTCTGCCAGGCTGGTAGATATTTAAATCTGACCCAATTGCATCATGGTTCCAGTCACAACCCAAACTGGCACATTAAAAAATACATTTAGCAGAATTTTAATCACACATAATGCTGTAGCGCTCACTAATGATAAAATATGAGTGGACAAGTACCCGTCTCACATGAGATGAGCAGACTTATAGCCTGAAATACTCTGTGCTGCTGCTTTTTTCATTATTTCAACTCACAGCCCATGGTCTCCAACAACAGTTATTTTCTCTTTCTCACATTGAGACATTATAGTTAATTACCTACTACTTCTGAAATACTCTGTGCTGCTGGGACCTTCCTATTAATTATTTCAATTCACAGCCCATCATCTCCAACAATTACTATTTTTTTTCTATTTCTCACATTCTGACATTATCTCTATCACAAGCCCTGATTGGACAGTTAATTAATTACTACTTCTTAAATACTCTGTGCTTCTTTTGAGACACCCTGCTCCTTTTCACAATCTCAGCTCTAAGGGCATGACCACACATGGCGGAATTCCTCCGCAACTGTCCGCATCAATGCCGCACAGAATCTGCGTTGCAGATTCTGCAGCGGATCTGCACAAAATGTGCAGAAAATTGATGCGGACTGGCCGCTGCGGACTGCAGGAAAAGTGCTTCTCTTCTCCCTATTCAGTGCAGGATAGAGAGAAGGGACAGCACTTTCCCTAGTGAAAGTCAAAGAAATTCATACTTACCGGCCGTTGTCTTGGTGACGCGTCCCTCTTTCGGCATCCGGCCCGACCTCCCTGGATGACGCTCCAGTCCATGTGACCGCTGCAGCCTGTGCTTGGCCTGTGATTGGCTGCAGCCGTCACTTACACTGAAACGTCATCCTGGGAGGCCGGACTGGAGACAGACGCAGGGAGTTCTCGGTAAGTATGAACTTATATTTTTTTTTACAGATACATGTATATTGAGATCGGTAGTCACTGTCCCGGGTGCAGAAACAGTTACTGCCGATCGCGTAACTCTTTCAGCACCCTGGACAGTGACTATTTACTGACGTCTCCTAGCAACGCTCCCGTCATTACGGGAGCCCCATTGACTTCCTCAGTCTGGCTGTAGACCTAGAAATACATAGGTCCAGCCAGAATGAAGAAATGTCATGGTAGTAAAAACAATACGCTCCGCAGCACACATAAGATCTGCGGACTTCATTGCGGAATTTTGACTCTCCATTGAAGTCAATGGAGAAATTCCGCCATGAGTCCGCAACCAGTCCGCCACTGCTCCGCAACAGACAGAGCATGCTGCGGACACCAAATTCCGCTCCGCAGCCTATGCTCCGCAGCGGAATTGTACGCATCGTGTAAACGAACACTGCTAAATTAAAGTGAAAGTCAATGGAGAAACGGCTCCGCTGCGGATTAACGCTGCGGAGTGTCCGCAGCGGAATTTAAGTGAAATTCCGCCATGTGTGAACCCGCCCTAAGCCAGGCACCTCTGTTTCTATTCCCCTTTTCACATGCCACTGTCACATGCAGTCAGCCCCCAACATGATCAGCACACTCCCCTTCTGAAATGCTCTGTGCTGCTGGGGACCCTGCAACTTCTCAGTCTGTGACCTCCCAGTTGTCTACTTTCTTTTCCCACATAATGACACTGCCCCTGATACATGCTCCATCATTACTGCTTCCCATAGGATCGGCACACTGTACTCCTGAAATACTCTGTACTGCTGTGAACATGCCAATCCACTCATTGAATGGAAAGAATATCCCCCATAAATAAGAACCAGACGAGTACAATACAGGTGTTCAGACCCTTGACAAATATGAATTAATAAAGTGCACGGTGCGCTTCTGTTTAGGGTCAATTTTCCCCACAGGCTTCAAGCTACTCATGGTCCATAATGCACAATAGGATCAGGAAAGCAATTGATTTGAAGGTCATGTTATATCTTATACAACATCTTCTTGCCCAGCACATTTGCAACAAAACAAATTCTACTCTATACGCTGGAACAAGAAGATCTGGAGGAGTGTATAGAAAAAAACTGAACCAAGACAAGACTAAAAGAGAAAAGGTCAGGCCCACGCGAGGCCTCGAAGAGAAAAGATGCCGAATACAACACCGAGCAATTCAACAGAGACATTATACCCGGGAAATAATGATACGAAGAATCCAAATCAATACAACAGAGATGAGAGGTTGTAGGGTCCTGACGCTGTGGTCTCATCCCTACAATCAGAGAACAATCCCGCATAAAATTACCATAGAAGAGAAACTCCAGACAGTGCTCATATTAACATCAGTAATACAATCATCAGATCTAAGTTACATGTACAGACAAAAAGATCCCTTATTATTCTGAATTACACACAAATTTCATATTCCATTTACTATGGGAGGAGCTTTCACCTTTACATTGCGGTAATTGTCGCCCCCTGTTGAGTAATGTACTTTGTATCAGTTACTAAGTGGAGAGGGCGAAGAGAAGTAACAACTACACGGAGAACATTTTAGTGAACAAAAGTGACATTTCAAAAATTCCACCTAAATACATGACAAAAAGTTGGATACTTTTAGTTTGCCAAATAAAACTACTCTCTCAGGACAAGAATATAACTACTATAATACTGCCTCTATATACAAGAATATAACTACTATAATACTGCCCCTATATACAAGAATATAACTACTATAATACTGCTCCTATATACAAGAATATAACTACTATAATACTACCCCTATATACAAGAATATAACTACTATAATACTGCCACTATATACAAGAATATAACTACTATAATACTGCCTCTATATACAAGAATATAACTACTATAATACTGCCTCCTATGTACAAGAATATAACTACTATAATACTGCTCCTATATATAAGAATATAACTACTATAATACTGCCTCTATATACAAGAATATAACTACTATAATACTGCCACTATATACAAGAATATAACTACTATAATACTGCCCCCTATATACAAGAATATAACTACTATAATACTGCTCCCTATATACAAGAATATAACTACTATAATTCTGCCCCCTATATACAAGAATATAACTACTATAATATTGCCCCTATATACAAGAATATAACTACTATAATACTGCCCCTATATACAAGAATATAACTACTATAATACTGCCTCCTATATACAAGAATATAACTACTATAATACTGCCCCTATATACAAGAATATAACTACTATAATACTGCCCCCTATATACAAGAATATAACTATTATAATACTGCTCCTATATACAAGAATATAACTACTATAATACTGCCCCCTATATACAAGAATAAAACTACTATAATACTGCCCCTATATACAAGAATATAACTACTATAATACTGCCCCTATATACAAGAATATAACTACTATAATACTGCCCCCTATATACAAGAATATATCTACTATACTACTGCCCCCTATATACAAGAATATAACTACTATAATACTGCTCCTATATACAAGAATATAACTACTATAATACTGCTCCTATATACAAGAATATAACTACAATAATACTGCTCCTATATACAAGAATATAACTACTATAATACTGCCCCTATATACAAGAATATAACTACTATAATACTGCTCCTATATACAAGAATATAACTACCATAATACTGGCCGTATAAACAAGAATATATCTACTATAAGGGCATGACCACACATGGCGGAATTCCTCCGCAACTGTCCGCATCAATGCCGCACAGAATCTGCGTTGCAGATTCTGCAGCGGATCTGCACAAAATGTGCAGAAAATTGATGCGGACTGGCCGCTGCGGACTGCAGGAAAAGTGCTTCTCTTCTCCCTATTCAGTGCAGGATAGAGAGAAGGGACAGCACTTTCCCTAGTGAAAGTCAAAGAAATTCATACTTACCGCCCGTTGTCTTGGTGACGCGTCCCTCTTTCGGCATCCGGCCCGACCTCCCTGGATGACGCACCAGTCCATGTGACCGCTGCAGCCTGTGCTTGGCCTGTGATTGGCTGCAGCCGTCACTTACACTGAAACGTCATCCTGGGAGGCCGGACTGGAGACAGACGCAGGGAGTTCTCGGTAAGTATGAACTTATATTTTTTTTTTACAGATACATGTATATTGAGATCGGTAGTCACTGTCCCGGGTGCAGAAACAGTTACTGCCGATCGCTTAACTCTTTCAGCACCCTGGACAGTGACTATTTACTGACGTCTCCTAGCAACGCTCCCGTCATTACGGGAGCCCCATTGACTTCCTCAGTCTGGCTGTAGACCTAGAAATACATAGGTCCAGCCAGAATGAAGAAATGTCATGGTAGTAAAAACAATACGCTCCGCAGCACACATAAGATCTGCGGACTTCATTGCGGAATTTTGACTCTCCATTGAAGTCAATGGAGAAATTCCGCCATGAGTCCGCAACCAGTCCGCCACTGCTCCGCAACAGACAGAGCATGCTGCGGACACCAAATTCCGCTCCGCAGCCTATGCTCCGCAGCGGAATTGTACGCATCGTGTAAACGAACACTGCTAAATTAAAGTGAAAGTCAATGGAGAAACGGCTCCGCTGCGGATTAACGCTGCGGAGTGTCCGCAGCGGAATTTAAGTGAAATTCCGCCATGTGTGAACCCGCCCTAATACTGCCCCCTATATACAAGAATATAACTACTATAATACTGCCCATATATACAAGAATATATCTACTATAATACTGCCCCCTATATACAAGAATATAACTACTATAATACTGCTCCTATATATAAGAATATAACTACCATAATACTGCTCCTATATACAAGAATATAACTACTATAATACTGCCTCCTATATACAAGAATATAACTACTATAATACTGCCCTCTATATAAAAGAATATAACTACCATAATACTGCCCCCTATATACAAGGATATAACTACTATAATACTGCCTCCTATATACAAGAATATAACTACCATATTACTGCTCCTATATACAAGAATATAACTACTATAATACTGCCTCCTATATACAAGAATATAACTACTATAATACTGCTCCCTATATACAAGAATATAAATACTATAATACTGCCCCCTATAGACAAGAATATAACTACTATAATACTGCCCCTATATACAAGAATATAACTACTATAATACTGCTCCCTATATACAAGAATATAACTACTATAATACTGCCTCCTATATACAAGAATATAACTACTATAATATTGCCCCTATATACAAGACTATAACTACTATAATACTGCCCTGTATACAAGAATATAACTACTATAATACTGCTCCTATATACAAGAATATAACTACTATAATACTGCCCTATATACAAGAATAGAACTACTATAATATTGCCCCTATATACAAGAATATAACTACTATAATACTGCCCTATATACAAGAATATAACTACTATAATATTGCCCCTATATACAAGAATATAAATACTATAATACTGCCCCCTATATACAAGAATATATCTACTATAATACTGCTCCTATATACAAGAATATAACTACTATAATACTGCTCCCTATATACAAGAATATAACTACTATAATACTGCCCCTATATACAAGAATATAACTACTATAATACTGCCCCCTATATACAAGAATAGAACTACTATAATATTGCCCCTATATACAAGAATATAACTACTATAATACTGCCCATATATACAAGAATATAACTACTATAATACTGCTCCTATATACAAGAATATAACTACTATAATACTGCTCCTATATACAAGAATATAACTACTATAATACTGCCCTATATACAAGAATATAACTACTATAATATTGCCCCTATATACAAGAATATAAATACTATAATACTGCTCCCTATATACAAGAATATAACTACTATAATACTGCCCCCTATGGACAACCAAATTGACTTCTCCCTCCTTAATTTAAATCTGTCTGTTAAGGTTTATGTTCATCTTGGCAAAAAAAAGTATTGTTTCAAAGCATCTAATATAACAACGGAAACAACTTTTTGTACATACAGCTCCTATGCAAAGCTATGTGTCACCATGGTTACAGACTACAAACAAACTGATTCTGTCGTCATGTGGTACTCCTCCTCTCCTTTGATTTGAATACCTACAGACAGTAGAAGAGGAGCAGACCACACACTGGGTTTCTTTCTAGTCTGTAACCATGGAGACATACTGTAGGTCTGCATAGGAGCTGTATACGTTAAAAAAAGTGGAATATTTTTTTTATCAGGACTATTTACAAAGTTGCTACATTTTTTATTTTAGATACTTTGGAGGAATAGGAAAACTGGTTGCAGAATTATATATACCCTTGAAGAATCAGAAAAAAGTCACAGAAAAAAACAAAAAAGTAGAAAAAACCCCATTGCTCATGTTAGTTTTTTTTGTTTTTGTTACCAGTATTAACCCTTTCACACAGAGAATTATTTTTGGAGCTCAGACATTATCACGACTAATTCATTTATAATAGGAGATCTATATGTAGCCGCTGCAGACGTGTCGCTCATGCCCATTGTTTACAAGGCTGTCAATCAAAGATTACTCAGCGACCTTTTAATCTCCCCCCTCAACCTTGCAATTGCGGCTGCAGCGCTCCGAGCTCGGCGCCGGGTTCATTTGAACATTTTTCAAATGTGCTTATCCGACAATGACTGAGGAATAAAGGAGTTTATGATTGATCTGAAACCCATTTGTTACATGGGCACTCAGCCTTACCCCTCCCGCCCTCATTCCCCTGCAGGGCACCTTTGAATTAATGACTGTGTTTGGTTTCTAATACCCGCACTCAGATGGACGATCCCTTTCATTTTTTACTTGGAATAAAATATTGGCAAATATATACATACATCAGCAGATCCCTAGGAAGCCATTTTTGCTTGTCTGTAGCTGGATGGGAAGCGGGACAGGCCGCTGTATTGTTCTGTAACATTTTTACTGCTCCTTTGGGGAATCAGAGGATTCATATATCATAAACACGACACAAATCCCGGCTAACATATTGCAGTCACTCCGATGGGAAGGGTGTACTAAAGAGAGAATATATAGAGGGACATGAAATAATGGAGTTGTTACTGCGGAGCTGCCACTTCTCACCTGCCGGAATATTCACAAAGACTTTGTGCTGAGCGAGCGGAGACGCTTCACAGTGATACATTGTTGCAAATCTGGGTAAAGTGGGAGGGGATAGAACACTCTGTAGCCAGATCATTAAATAAATATGACATGGGTGGAAAGATAAGGCTGTGTTCACACGCAGAAACAAAAACGGCTGTAAAATACGGAGTTGTTTCAAGGGAAAGCAGCCTCTGATTTTCAGCCAATTTTTAAGCATCAAACGTTTTTTGATGCGTTTTTTGCGCCCATTTTTAGAGCTGTTTGGGTATGTTCACACGGCCTATTTACGGACGTAATTCGGGCGTTTTTGCCCCGAATTACGTCTGAAAATAGCGCCTCAATAGCGCTGACAAACATCTGCCCATTGAAAGCAATGGGCAGACGTTTGTCTGTTCACACGAGGCGTATATTTACGCGCCGCTGTCAAATGACGGCGCGTAAATAGACGCCCGCGTAGAAGAAGTGACCTGTCACTTCTTTGGCCGTAATTGGAGCCGCTATTCATTGACTCCAATGAATAGCAGCGCTAATTACGGCCGTAATTGACGCGGCGTTCAAGCGCCTGCACATGCCGGTACGGCTGAAATTACGGGGATGTTTTCAGGCTGAAACATCCCCGTAATTTCAGCCGTTACGGACCCCCGCCGTGTGAACATACCCTTTTTCTATTGAGACAATGAAAAACGGCTCAAGAAGTGACATGCACTACTTTTTAGGGCCTGTTCACACGGAGTTTTTTTACACGTTTTTTGACGCGGAAAACGCGTCGGAAAACGCGCCAAAAACGACCCAAAATGACTCCCATTGATTTCAATGGGAGACGGAGGCGTTTTTTTACCGCGAGTAAAAAAAACGCCTCGCGGCAAAAAGAAGGGACATGACCCTTCTTGATGCGGTTTCCGCGTCCAAAACCGCATTGAAAGCAATGGGGACACGTCAAAAAACACCTCGAACTAGTGAGGTGTTTTCTGACGAGTATATTGCCGAGAGTTTTGGAGGAGTTTCTTGCAGGAGTCGTCTCCTGCTGCTAGTCCAGCCCAGAAAGGGGCTGTCATTTCCTGTCTGCTCGTGGAGGCTGAAAAACATCGTGGACAGAACTCAGGGATACAGAAAACCGAAGTCCTGCATCCAAATACAAGTAAGTGCACTTGCTCCTATGTTCCATACATGCTATACATGTATGGAGCTGTGCATTTTTTTTTTTCGAATTTTTTTTTTAATTTTTTTTTCTGATTTTTTTTTTAGATTTTTTTTTTAGATTTTTTTTTTCTATTTTTTTATTTTTAATTTTTTAATTTTGTTATGCAGTTGTTCATGTATGTCATCTCTTTTTTATTTTTTTTTAACATTTCAGGAACAGAAATGACGACAGCAGAGGTGTACCACCGAATGGACATTGATGTTGGGAAATTGATTCAAGAAGTAAGTATACTTTTTTTTTTTTAATGTGGGCCTGTTCACATCAGCGTGGTTTCCGCTGAGGGGTTCCGTCGGTGCTTTCAGTCAGGGGAACCCCTCAACGGAAAGGCAAGTGTGAAGTGGTGACAGATCCGTTGCTAATTGTTTCTGTTTGTCCCCGTTGTGCAAAGGGTTCTGTCGTTTCGACTGAACCAATACCGCAGTGTAGGGAATCCCATTAGCAACGGATCCATCAGCATTGAAGTCAATGATGATGCAAACAGAAAACAATGTTTTTTTTAATGTGGGCCTGTTCACATCAGCGTGGTTTCTGCTCAGGGGTTCCGTCGGTGCTTTCAGTCAGGGGAACCCCTCAACGGAAAGGCAAGTGTGAAGTAAGTTCCGTTTGCATCACCATTCATTTCAATGGTGACAGATCCGTTGACAGAAGGCTGTCAGGCTGGGTTCACACGACCATGTTACGTCCGTAATGTACGGAACGTATTTCAGCCGGAAGACCCGGACCGAACACAGTGCAGGGAGCCGGGCTCCTAGCATCATAGTTATGTACGACGCTAGGAGTCCCTGCCTCGCTGCAGGACAACTGTCCCGTACTGTAATCATGATTACAGTACGGGACAGTAGTTCCACGCAGAGGCAGGGACTCCTAGTGTCGTACATCACTATGATGCTAGGAGCCCGGCTCCCTGCACTGTCTTCGGTCCGGGTCTTCCGGCCGAAATACGTTCCGTACATTATGGACGTAACATGGTTGTGTGAACCCAGCCTCATGCGTGTGAAAACCTCGGCAAAAACAGCCTGAAAAACCGCCTGGAAAACCGCCTCAAAAACCACGTCAAAAACCACGTCAAAAACCACGTCAAAAACCACATCAAACATGAAAACCTCCAGGGTCAGTTTTTACAGGAGGAATTTACAGGGCCTTTTTTTAAGCGCCGTTTTTTCAAACGGCCGCGTAAAAAAACTCCCCATTTGAACGAAACGCAGTTTTCCCATTAAAATCAATAGGCAGATGTTTGTAGGCGTTCAACTTCGGTATTTTCAGCCGTTTTTCAGGGCATTTACGGCCCGAAAGAACTGCTGAAAATAAGCAATCGAAAAACGGCTATAAAATACGGAGCTGTTTTCAAGGGAAAACAGCCCCTGATATTCAGCCGTTTTTCGGGGCTTTTAAACTTGGTAGCCAATCAGATCAATTATATCACATCAGCAGGAGAGGAGTGTGTTGATCTTGCAAGGACCAGTGACCTGATTATGAGAACAGGGACAGAGCTGTTTTACATGGTGTGAGGAGGACAATAGGGACGAGTTAGAAGACAAAGAATGAAAATTAGATAATGGGGGATATATGGCCTTGAGCATCACAGAGTATTTTAGGAGTGAGCTCATGTGATGATGTGACATTGGCAGTGTCATGATGTAAGGAGGGGAATAGAGATAAGTAGGTGGTCACCTGCTTTCAGCTAAGATTAAGGAAGGAGCAGGGTCTATCAAAAGAAATACAGAGTATTTCAGGAAATAAAAAATGCATTGTCCAATAATTATAAATAATAATTAATAATAATAATAATAATAATCTTAATAATTATAATAAATAATAATTATAATAAACAATGTTGCACATGACAGGAGTAATGTCAAGAAAAAATATCAGTTGTTGTAGTGAAAAAATGAAGGGTCCCCGATAGCACAGAGTATTTCAGGAGAGGAGTGTGCTGATTTTGCAGGGACCAGTGACCTGATTATGTTTATGAGGACAGATCTACTGCTCCATAGTAAACTTCCAGCCAACCAGTGTCATCCTCAGGGCTGTAGGGGCTTTGTCAGGAAGGGCTCACCATGAACTGAGAGTGATAGGCAGAGAAGGCAGTTGCCTATGGCGCTATTAAGAGGAGGGGGCTCAATTAACTTTTTTTTTTGTTTGTTTTTTTAAAGCGTTGTTCTGTATAAATAAGAACACTAGGGACAGGTACGGAAAGGGGACAACTAAAAGAACGATTGTCCATCTGACAACTACAAAGCCGAATTTCAGGGACTGAGGCGCATTCTGAAACCACTGCCTTGGACACCAACAGAGCCCTTATAACCAAGAGTGCACGAGTCTAAAAACAGCACCACACCTGTCCATAGGTAGTGTCTGGTATTGCAGGTCAGCTCCATTTAAGTGAATTGGGCTGAGCTGCAATACCACACGCAACATGTGGACAGGTGTGGCGCTGGAAGAACGCAGCCCTCTTTACGAGCGCTAACCTCACGACTCCCATAACTTTCAGATTTGCAAATAGAATCCTATATCAAAATAAGTGTCGTATGAACATCTTTAATTTCTTTGAAGGTTTAAGGAGTTCCTGACTTTCTTATTGTTGTTCACCGCGTTCTATTCTACCAGAAAAAGTGCTAATTAATTCCTCTGTCTTCTTCGTTTTCGGGCTCGGTAGTCGCTGGCCTGCTTGTGCCGCCTGTCTTTGTTTGTTTGGCGCTAATCTGCATACAAATACTTCACGGCTGTTATCTTATTTCCTACAACAGGCCCGCAGGATGATTAGAACGGGCAGGTACAAAGAGCTTTCAAAGACTTCCCAAAAACTTCAAACAGCTCCCGGCGCCTGAGGAATGAAAGGGAAGCTCAAAAGAAGGTCTGCGGCGCTGGATGGTGATATTTCTGCCGCTCCCTCTTCCAGCTGCCGCTTGGATTAATTATGGATGTCTTTGCTTCTTTTTTTAACGCTTTCAGTCTGCTCGCGGAAGATAAAATAGACTTGAAAAGTCGCTTTCTGAAGCCAGGATTGGCGGAGCGCTCCTTTTTTTTTTCTCCCCCCGGTTGTTGGCTGAATCTCTTTGTTGTATAATTTCCTGATCAAGGTATAATGTATAAGCCCCGGTCTTCTAGATTATTCTTCTACCTGTAGGAAACTTTCAGAAAAGTTTGACTTAGGCCTGATTCACACGAGCGTGTCCGTTTTGCACGCCTAAAAATAAGCAGTGTTTCTCCCTATATTTGCCCAAGGTATCTAGAATTTTTTTGTTTGTTTTTTGCTCAAGCTGTTCATAAATATTAGAATTTTTTTTTATCCTGTTAATTTTTGACAATTCACTTAAAGTAGGGCTTCCGTTTTTAAGAGGGTTTCCGTTGAAGTTTAACGGATCCGTTAAAAACGGAAGCCCAACGCTGATGTGAACAGGCCCTTATTTCTACAGACTTGAGGTGTGACCTGAAGCTCCTGGGCCCCAATGCAAAATCTATAACGGGGCCCCTACCTACCATCATTTATAATACTGGTGTCTTCTTATGCGGCTGAGGGGCTTTTAGGCCCCCTCAGGATACAGGGCCCGGGTGCAACTGCTACCTCTGCACCCCCTATAGCGACACCCCTGTCTTCTAACTTTCCCTGCCTGTTTCATGTTTGCTTATATCTTACTTGGGTGATTTATACCAGGCACTGTAAAGTCATCTATGGAAAAACTGACTGCACCTGGAATTATAGGAGCTCAGCTAAGCTGTTAGGGGTGTGTCTGAACACAAGCTTGTTGACTGTTTCCAAAATCAAGCACAAGAATAGTGAGTGCAGCTCTGAAGTATAATACAGGATGTAACTCAGGATCAGTACAGGATAAGTAATGTAATGTATGCACACAGTGACTCCACCAGCAGAATAGTGAGTGCAGCTCTGGAGTATAATACAGGATGTAACTCAGGATCAGTACAGGATAAGTAATGTAATGTATGCACACAGTGACTCCACCAGCAGAATAGTGAGTGCAGCTCTGGAGCATAATACAGGATGTAACTCAGGATCAGTACAGGATAAGTAATGTAATGTATGTACACAGTGACTCCACCAGCAGAATAGTGAGTGCAGCTCTGGAGTATAATACAGGATGTAACTCAGGATCAGTACAGGATAAGTAATGTAATGTATGTACACAGTGACTCCACCAGCAGAATAGTGAGTGCAGCTCTGGAGTATAATACAGGATGTAACTCAGGATCAGTACAGGATAAGTAATGTAATGTATGTACACAGTGACTCCACCAGCAGAATAGTGAGTGCAGCTCTGGAGTATAATACAGGATGTAACTCAGGTTTAAAAATAAATAGTACAAACCACTCACAATGCACTCAGGCACTATATATATATATATATATATATATATATATATATATATATAGTGTTTGTTAGGTACATTTGGCTCTGTGTCTGTCAGGCAGCATGATCGCACAGTGTACATTGTATTTTTGTGTTAATAAGGTACAAGCCTAATAACAAGTTTGTGTCCTGGAGAGAAGTCGTGTTCTCCCTGGAGAGAGGCAGAATATCGCTCTGTCTTTTGATCTTTTATGCAGATTCTCGCCACTATTAAGGGCTAATTTGCTTGGAAAGTGTCGCCATGAAGGGAGCGCTGGTCTGATTAGAAACAAGACAACTCCAGTACATTGAAGTAATTGTGTCTTTTCCAGCTTTATCAAGGGAGATTAGCCCTTTGGTCAGAGCAGAGAACGGAAAGACAAAGGAACGCATCAAAGATGCAAAAATATTCTTTAATTTAAACTGATCGATCTTCTTCTTCAATCCACAAAGGCAAAGTAGTGGGGACAAAATCAGTACAATGATTGTTGTATAGTGAAAAGTTCTGTAACCTTCTAATATACTTTGTATTTCAATATATCACCATGTTCAAAATCTATGCTTGCTGTAAGTGAATGGAAACATTCAGGATCATAACCGTAACCAAAGGGACCAAGCAAAAACTGGAATGGGACCCGCTCCATCACGGCCACTATCAGCATCAAGTGAGTCCAGATAATGTAACGGTCATGATTATTAGGGTTTTCACTCCATCCCTTGGGTATTTGCACACAACGTCTGTCTCCTCCGTTATAATTTACAGTGATCATTAACTGCCCCTCAACTTGGAGGCTCCTCGAATAGTAAAGGGCAACCCCTCTCACTTTACAGATGCCGCAATCCTGGTACACTGGTAGATTTGCTAAATTTTTACTTTCAGAGGGTGGAAACCTGACCTTGTAATTCTCACATAGCTGAGGATTTGTTACAATTAGTAAACTGTTATTTCTGCCTTGTCCCCTTGTTTCACACCTTTCCCCACTTTTGTGGCAGTAGGGTCCATCATTTCAGGGACCCTCCTCAAAATTCTGCTACAAATTTTAGAATTTGTGCTCAGACATATGTGACAAGTCCTCATGACAACACTTCCTGTTCTGCTGGTCCCCTGTTATCCAAACTAATGTCAGTTATGCTTGTGTATGTGTAGACATTGATGTTAATAGTCATTTAAAGGGGATCTGTCACCTCTCCTGACATGTCTATAATAGTAAATAATTGTATTCCCCATGTAATAATAATTCTGGAACATATTTTCTAAGAACTCTGCGTTGTGCTGTCCCTCTGTTATTCCTTCTAGAAGTTTAGGAATAAATTGACAACTGGGTGTTACCATTCCTCTTGTCAAAGGGGCGTGTCCCTAAAGTCTCACTCTGTCATCACTGATTGGACATTGTCAGTCAGTGTAGGGACACACCCCCAACTGCTAACGCCCAGTTGTCAATTTATTCATAAATTTAAAGGAGGAATAACAGAGGAACGGCACAACGTAGAGTTCTAAGAAAAGATGCTCCAGAATTGTAATTTCACAGGGTAATACAATTATTTACTAAAACGGACAGGTCAGGGGATGTGGCAGGTCCTTTTTAAATTCACAATATGTCCCTAAAACAACACTAAACTGACGCAATACAGATCAGGAAGGGTTGTCATGAGGAACTAACAGTAGCACAACTGTAGGCTCAGTACATTAATCATCAAGCATTTATATTGCTATTTTCATGTAGACTGTAGTTCCTTTTGGCAGGTCTCCTTTAAACAGGTTGTCTGATAACCCATTTTCATACATCCTATTCTGAGTCAATAAAAGGCGGGGTCCTCTGTTCAGGGTCCTAATCTCTTGTGCAGAGTGGAGAGCGGTTACATAGAGCGTCTCTCTCTCTGGAGGACCCGTCCTGTATTACACAGACAACACATTGATATGAATGGACACTGTGTAATGCTTAATTTCCCCTGCGGTGGCACTGCAGGGAAATTGAACACCTACTGCCAGGTCTCCTCACAGATCACAGCTGATCACTGGGGGTCTCAGCAGGGGGACACTTTATGATCAACTTATTCTCAAGAGATCCTTCTAACAAGTATGGATTATCCAAAGCGGAGAACCCCTTTAAGTCGATCTTATGTTTTCACAATTATTATTAAAAGTTTATTTCTGCTTCACTTAATTGTCATGTTTTTAGCTGAATATTTTGTATGTTGGAAGCGGCGGCCACAGCCTCGCGTTTAGGATCGGGGAATAAAGCATTGTGCGTACTTATTTTTGATCACTGTAATTTCTGCACAACAGCGGTTACGGGTCGGACTATGTACTTGTTTCTGCTCGAAATGAAGCTCAATTGCTGTGGTCGAGATTTATATCAAGATAACAAACTCTGTGCCAGGAAACCGCGGTCATAATGTATTAGGACTTCCTTAAGCAGGTTATACGCAGGACGATCCGGACGCTGTTAACCCCTTCCATACAGTACTACTTCACCACCAAAGCTCTACATCTCGGTACATTTGTAATTTCCTTGTAATTACAATTCTGGGATTTGAAACAATAATAATGTCAGATTTTGGAATTTTTAAAGGAACACCAGGCAAAACTGATACATTATGTTATTAGTAGTGTATGGCCTGAGTGGGCGGAGCATGACACAGGGAATTTTTCTTTGACGTTCCTCGAATCCCTGTGTCATGCTCCGCCCCCTTAGTCCCTACATTTGGCACCAACAGTTTTGTCCAGAGTGTTCTTTTAAGGGCTATGTAAACCTTCGAAGACTTTTGTATTATAGTGGTTAATTCAACTTTGTAATTGTTTATTATTAAAAAAAATAATAATCCTGGATTCATGGAAGATGTATCATGCGCTAAAAGCGAATCCGTCAGGTCAGTGAGACTGACGACTTCGGTGACAGCGGGTCCTGCTTCTCTCTGACACGCAGTAGCCACCTGTTATCGATCACATCTAAGTTATGAACTTCCAGAGACACACAGGACCCGCTGACACTGAACCCGTCAGTCCCGCTGACCTGACGGATTCGGGTTTCAGCGCAAGATACAGCTGCCCTGTATACAGCATAGAGCATACACAGTAGCTGTATATCAAAATGTAAAACTTTGCAAAGTTGCATTAAACACTATAAGGGTCAGTTCACACGTTGCGTAAATATGGCAAATTTTCTGCAACGGCATTAGTTGCAGTTAATCCGTAGCAAATACAGTAGCAGCAAAGTGGATGAGATAAAATAAATCTCACCCACACGCTGCGTAAATACGGAGCAGAAAAAACGCTCAGAAATTGATCTGCGGTGCGGAATTTTATTCCGCAGCGTGTCAATTGTATTTGCGTAAACGCTGCTGATTTGTTGCGGGTTTTCCCCATTGAATTCAATGGGGCGGTAAAACCCGCAACAAATAGCAGTTGTTGCATTTCTTGCCGAGGGTTCGCAGCAAAAACCCAACTCAGAAAAAAAAAAATCTTATACTTACCCAGGAGTCTGTTTCTTCCTCCAGGCCAACCTCCTGGAATAATTTTTCATGCCATGTGACCGCTGCAGCCAATTACAGCCTGTAGCGGTGGTCACATGGGATGAAACATCATCCCAGGAGGCCGTCCTGGATGACGTCAGAAGGCCGGCCTCCTGGGAT
This sequence comes from Rhinoderma darwinii, assembly GCF_050947455.1. NCBI lineage: Eukaryota > Metazoa > Chordata > Amphibia > Anura > Rhinodermatidae > Rhinoderma > Rhinoderma darwinii. The sequence continues at coordinate 137,718,498 of NC_134693.1, forward strand.
GGCACTTCATCCCATGTGACCACCGCTGCAGCGAATCACAGGCTGTAGCGGTCTCCTGCGATGAAATGTCTACAGCTGACATTCCGGGCGAAGAACTGCACCACAGTTTTGTGCGGTTTTTCGCCCAGAATTCCCTGCGGTGCACAGGGCGGATACACTGCGTGCTATTACACAGCATATCCGCCCCGTGTGAACTCAGCCTAATACAAGAAACATTAGGACATTATAAACTTTCAGTAGTTCGTAAAATCTGCTAATCTGGCATCTCACTAACCGGAATTATAAGAAAAACGAAAATGTAGTGAATTACGTAGCCCCATAGGATAAGTCAGATGGCGGTAACAGTATATATGATCTATGACTGCGCCTATAATGGAAGCAGTGAGACAATATTAGATATATTTCTATACATCCAGCGGCCATTGGTTTGATCCGTTCCTCTGTATCACATCCCTCTCCCCGTGACTCTGCTCCTTATCGCGGGACATCAGCTGTCATTTAATATACAGCTATTCCGCTATCTCGCTATGTATCTATAGCGCTCGTCTCACCTTCATTTTCTTCGTCCTCCCGCGCTCACATAAAGCGCCATCTCCTCTGGATGTGTCGGAGTCTCTATATGTCACTGTTTATCGCTGTCTGGTGACACATCTTTATTGTCTGTTGCTGCTTATACTTCTATCTCGGTGGTAATAAACATATGTACGTCCCGCCAGGGTTTACGCTCATCTCACATCTCCTCCACAGAGAATCCACATTTTGCTTCGATGAGTCACAGGATCATTTCTGAATTGGACGCCTTTTATAATTTGAGAATCTTTAATGGTGAACACATGTATAGAAGATGGAAACGTCTAATTCTTACATACAGTGAATCAGTTTTGCCTGGAGCGTTCTTTTAAGCAGAGCTCAGCTGGTAGGTCACATGTCTGACAGAGGGGTGGGGCTTATCTGCTGTCTGTTTCCAAGGGTGACCAGCGGAACTTATGAAAGTCGCTATAGATATGATGGAGAAATCAACTTGAAACGATTCTTCCATAGTAGCAGCACTAATGGTTGTTATGGGACCTGACGGGAGGGCGTCCTATCTGATTCCCCTCTCCACATGCATTACAATGTTAGAAAAGGACGAGGAACCAGCCACGGAGTCCTCTAACTGAATAAGTCACTGTCCCCCTGAAATACTCTGTTCAACTGAAGAAGCCTACTCCATCCACTATGTAACTCTTAGGCTGGGTTCACACACCCTATTTACGGACGTAATTCGGGCGTTTTAGCCCCGAATTACGGTCGAAAATACGGCTCCAAAGCGGCAGCAAATATCTGCCCATTCATTTGAATGGGTCTTACGCTGTTCTGTGCCGACGGTCATTTTTTTTACGCACCGCTGTCAAAAGACGGCGCGTAAAAAAGACGCCCACGTCAAAGAAGTGCCTGTCACTGATTTAGAAGGTTTTTTGTAGTAATTCCCCTTTAATAAACTCCCCTCCAGTTGTTGCATTTCTCTCCCTCCTTCTCTCTCCAGTTTAAAGCTCCCCTCCCCCCCTCGCCCTCTTTTTGCCTCCGCTCCTCTAGTAATAACAATATTCTGAACCTGTCATTGTTCCCTCTCCTTTGATCTTTGCAGAAAGCGTAATAATCTTTTACTTTTTTTATACAACATTTATTCTTCAGTACAATTTTAATAACTTCTATTTACATACTCGCACATCGTTCCATTGCCGGGGATTTTTCAATTAAGCTTCAGGTGCAGACGTCACGTAACCAGATCTGAGAGCGAATAACACGGAGGAATCATTGGTGCCACTGCCAATTGGGGCCCGGTAATCCTACGTCCTTGTTTATTGGGATATGCAAATGAATGGGAGTGGCTTAGAGAAAAAAAATCAAAGGATTCGATCACAATGATCACAGTATTGCTCCTATAGACGGTGACAACCAGACTCTCATCATTGAATAGTGGTATAATCTTACTTATCAGCATATATGTATAATTCATAGAGGTCTCCAAAAAATATTTCATGATGTTACAGGGGTTGTCCAGTTTTGAAAACCCATTTTCATACCCCCTATTGGGGAATTCAGAGTTAATAGAAGGGGTCCCCTGTTCAGGATCCTCATTTCTTGACCAGAGTGGAGAGCGGTTACATAGAGCGTCTCTGGAGGACCTGTCCTGTCCTGTATTACACCGACAACACATTGATATGAATGGACATTGTGTAATGCTTCATTTCTCCTGTGGTGGCGCTGCAGGGAAACTGAACACTTACTGACAGGTTTCATCACAGATCACAACTGATCACTGGGGACTTTGTGATCAGATTATTGTCAAGGGACACTTCTAACAAGTAGGGCTTGTCTAAAGTTGAGAACCCGTTTAAGGGTATGTTCACACGGCAGCCTCCGTTACGGCTGAAATTACGGAGCTGTTTTCAGGAGAAACCAGGTCCGTAATTTCAGACGTAATGGCATGTGCAGGCGTTTTTCGCTGCGTCCAATACGGACGTAATTGGAGCTGTTTTTCCATGGAGTCAATGGAAAACGGCTCCAATTACGTCTCAAGAAATGATTCTGATTACGTTGATACCTAATTTATACCGTTTTTTTGACGACTCTTTGATCACTTTAGCGCCTAGGTGACCAAAAAGTGATTCTGGTGTTGTAGTTTGGTTTGTTTTGTTTAGGGCGTTCACCGTGCGGGTTAAATAATGTTATATTGTAATAGTTCGAACTTTTACAGACGCAGTGATAATAATTTTGTTTATTTTTTACATGACTAGATTAAAAAATTGTAATATTCTTTTATTGTTATTTCACTGTTGAAAATTTCATGCAACTTTTTCTTACATTTTTTACTAGTTGAATCAGTGATTGTCAGCTGTTCCTGGCCGTTGGAGCGAGGTGTCAGTTGTAATACACAGCTGACACTTGCAGCATATGGAGCGGGCTGAGCACGTGAGCCTGCTCCATACTTCAGCCCCCGCACGTCATGGCACAGTTACATCATGGTGCATTAAGGGGCTAAAATTGGATGAATTATCAAATGGTTGTTACATATGAAAAGTGCCAAATTGGGGGGAAAAAGTGGTCAATCCCTCCTGGTTTCCCAACGATTAGTGTCCCGCTGCTGAAAATCCCATCGATTAGTTTTGATCTGTGGTGGAACCTGGCAGTAAGTGTTTATTTCCCCTGCAGCACCACCGCAGGAGAGATGAAGTATTACACAGTGCCCATTAAAATCAATGGGCTGTTCATGTAATGCAATAATATTTTGGATCTTCCAGTGAGATGTTCTTTGTGACTCATTGCTTTAGTAATTTATGAGGGTCCTGAACATAGGACCTCCATCTATTATAGACTTTCAACAACCCTAAAATAACATTGTTTTAAATGTTCTGTTTACGTACCTAGATTTGTAGCGTCAATCAGCTCCGGTCTTAAAAACACCCATCTCCACGCATCCTGGTTTGCGGACGTCATTTGTTCTTAGTTTATTGATACGCGGCATTGTCATGATATTGATTTAACTCTCAATGCTGCCGCCTCCACGCTGTATAGGATTCCTCTTTGATTTTTCTTACCTGACTATAGTCGAGAATAAAGAAAAATTCTTCCATATAAGCATTGTACTCAGAGAAGCGGAGACTGAGGGTCACCATTGACGACCATTGTCGCAGGGTAGACAAAAGCTTCTTCATTGTTGGTCTGAATACACATAGTGTAACAATAATTTCTCCAATCGAAGCTCCCCCAACATATTCTATAGGGTAACGGTCTCCCACCTGTGGCTCTCAAACAGTTACAAAACGACAAATTCAAGGATAACTCTATAGACTCTGGCTATTTTATGTTGCCTAGCAACAGCCACTCAGCTTCCTAGGTGACCACTTATTGGGTACATGTAGCTATGTGTACTGAAGTGGTCACAGGAAGTTCTATTTGCTGTATAGTAGAATACCTCTAAATGCTACACAGACTTGTTTGAGTTCCTTCCCACAGTCAACTGGATGTATTGGAGGATTGACCAAGAAATTAAGAATAGATGGATTGTAAATTAGGTGCTATCTGACTACTGAGGGGGGGACTTGGGGGAGACATTGTGTAGCAAATGGAGATGGAAATACATCATATGATAAAGTGAATGGGAGTGATGTGAGTAATAGGGTAAATCTGGGAAATCCCATTCACCAGTTTAGGTGTATCCTCTGAATGCAGACTGCAATCACGTCAGCCATCCGAGACTTCCGAATCGTCAATCTGACAAATGATGATCCCTATGGGAGATGTCATGGACGGCATATTGGCTTTGAAGCAGCTTTTCCCCCCGAAACAGTTGAATAGAATTAAACCGAAAATTAAGTTGAAAATTTTGGGATTTTAGGGGGAACGTCAGCGGCCACATAGGAATTATCCTCACTCCATTCCTGTAATACTATGACTCAATTATAACATCCTGACAGCCAGCGCCTCACCGACTCCCACTACTGTCAGATCATAACTTTTTTCTTTGGTTCTCTCTAAATTTCATCTGATAGAATAATTTATGTATTAGCTTGAAAATGTGCGTGGCGTTTAAGTCCCAGCTGTGTTCATTCCAAATTACAGACACCATTCATATTCATGCTCAAAGAAGACAAATGAGAACTGTCAGGAGCGTTCTCCTACCACTTCTGGGGTCTGTGGAGCCCCCCCCCCCCCCCATTCAAGAAAAACTGCTACATTTGGTATAGAGTGATGTGACAATACAGGGTGCAGAGGTGGCAGACACACATGAGCCCCGGGGTCCAAGGGACCCTCTGCCACATTCAAGTACAGCAAGTGTGATGACATGTCCTGATAATTGTGGAAATACTACAGCAATACTAGAAGATAGATAGATAGATAGATAGATAGATAGATAGATAGATAGATAGATAGATAGATAGATAGATAGATAGATAGATAGATAGATAGATATGAGATAGATAGATAGATAGATAGATAGATAGATAGATAGATAGATAGATAGATAGATAGATAGATAGATATGAGATAGATAGATAGATAGATAGATAGATAGATAGATAGATAGATAGATAGATAGATAGATATGAGATAGATAGATAGATAGATAGATAGATAGATAGATAGATAGATAGATAGATAGATAGATAGATAGATAGATAGATAGATAGAGATAGATATGAGATAGATAGATAGATGATAGATAGATAGATAGATAGATAGATAGATAGATAGATAGATAGATAGATAGATAGATAGAGATAGATATGAGATAGATAGATAGATAGATAGAGATAGATATGAGATAGATAGATAGATAGATAGATAGATAGATAGATAGATAGATAGATAGATAGATAGATAGATAGATAGATAGATAGATAGATAGGAGATAGATAGATAGATAGATAGATAGATAGATAGATAGATAGATAGATAGATAGATAGATTCTACCTCAGTGGTATAAAAAATTACAGTTGCCCCAAATGCACCAGATGGTATTATAATTAAGAATTCAGAGGGGAAAAGGTAACTCAGGAAAGATGCCGGAAGAAATGAGTAAATCTGTTTGAGCGGCAGGAAGCAGAGTGGAAAGTCGACAACCTCGGCACCTGTCATCAGACAAATGTATTTTCAACCATTCACATCAATGATCATATGCTCGCTATTCAGTATAACTTGTATCCGTAGATCTACGTGGATGATGACTTAGATCCACTCAATGTCCCTATGACAAGGCTGAACTGAAAGGTTACAGGACAGGAAGTGTTGTCATAGGGACACTAAAGCAGGGGAGCTGCAGGTTTCAGGTATGTCACGGCAGTCAGTGATCGCTCCTTACTGGAATAAAGCCGTTATGTTCTCCTTTAAATGTATGTTGCTCAGTGACAGTGCAGCGCTCCTCCTCCTCCTCCTCCTCCTTCGCGCGCGTCTTTTAATTGATGTTTGTTGTCATTTTTCAACATTTTTCTTTCTAGTAGAAGGGGCTTATTTCCATAATTTTACTATGATTAATGTGCCGGGGCTGTATTCCGCATGTTCGTTTAATGGCTGCAATATAAAGGTCAAGACATTTCATTACAGAACTAAAAAAAAAGATCAGGAGAGGGATTTCTGAGGGATCTAAACAGCAGACGAGATTGTAAGGTCCACAGCAAAAACCTCATGTTCCCTCGTCCTCCGCTGTCTCCCATACAGTCGCTATATAGGGTTACATTGGAACGGGTGGTTTCCTACGCTCAGATAAAATAATAATCTGTATCAAAGTAGATGTCTGGTTCAGTAAATCTATTGTCAAATGTCCTAGGGAATTCTGGGTAAAAAAAAGAGGATGTTTTACTGTTCAGGATCCTCATCTTATTGACTACAAAGAGCATCTGTCTCCCTCTGGAGGACCCGGCATGTCTGAGTATTACATTGTTTTCAATGGGATCTCTGTAATACTTCATTTTCCCTGTGGTGGCGCTGCAGGGAAATTGAACACTTGCTGCTTTGTTCCCCCACAGATCACAGCTGATCACCATCATTATCATCATCGGGGAAACCTTCTAACAAAGAGCGATTGACCAATGTGGAGGACCCTTTCATAATTCTTTTTCTATGGGAATATTATGATATCAAATATTGGATTATTGGATCTTATGTACTGTCCAATCACAGTGCAAGATGCCATGACTGCAAGGGTTGTCACCTTCCTGGAAGTTACAGGTTATTGTCCCCAGCAGGATTTCCACAATGGGCAATCCATAATGATTAAGGTCTGGGACATTTGATGCAGTGACAGCACCAGGTGACAATACAAGGGGCTGTACAACTGGATGTAGGTTATGGGAGCAGAAAAAAGGCGGTATAAGTAGCCATAACTTTTGGCAAAGGTAAAAGGTGACCCCATTCTGGACCCGTCAAATTGTCACTGGCTCCGTCAGTGTTATGAATGCACATGACCACCACAGATCTTCTTAGCCCTGTGTATTCTGGTGATGTCACTAAATCTGCTCCAGTCTGTTTCCTGTAGATGATATAAGACTATTGCCGATCAGTAATCTCTGCTCTTCCTGCAGTGGGCTGAAGGTTGCGCACTGCCTGTGACATGCTGCGTGCTGCTGCACAGGGCACAGGCTACTGCCTCTCCTGTGCCTTATACCTACATATTTGATTCTTCATCAACTTTCTCACAATTTGGAATGATCTATATAACTGTAGTTTCTGACAGACGTAATCTGGCCGCACCTCCATATGTGATGTCGGGGCAAGGCTTCATGGGACATGTCGTTACCAGAGCTACCGCCAGTGATTACTACAGTGAAGATGGCAGGCTGAAGTTAAACTATTCTCTGCCGAAAAGTAAGTTAGAGGTTAGGTGAAGTAGTGGGAATGAGGCTCAAAGACGAGGTCGATGTTTTATTTTCTTATTCGATGATGATTGTTATTTTATTATTATTTTGTGTTATGCATTTACTTTAGTTTTATGTATGGGATGATATTCTCATCTAAGTTGTTAATGAACTGACATTGAAAACTGTGCAGCATTTTTTTACTTCCAAGTATCTGCTGCCTGCAAGAGCTGTCCAAGCGGTAACTGCATTATAAATACATCTGTGCTATGTACAAGTCTCTCCGCACAGTGTTGTAGAGACAGTCTCTGAGGTTGTGTAAAAGTGCATGAGTGTAGATAGATAGATAGATAGATAGATAGATAGATAGATAGATAGATAGATAGATAGATAGATAGATAGATAGATAGATAGATAGATAGATAGATCGATATAACGATGTCTCTGACTATAAAGATGTTGTGATGAAAGTTGCTTCACCCCTTTAAGGAAATTGATTGGTTGTTGCAAACAAACAAAACTTCTGCCCCTTGTATTCTATTAGCAGGCCAATGGGTGATTTAGCTATTGGGTCGCATCGATTTCTCCATCCATAGTCCTCAGCAAATTGTTGCCCATTGGGGCTTTGTATTAATACATTCGGAGTCTGGGCCTTTACCCATGAGAAACTCTGTCATCATCCATATCCGATGTAACTTTCTTCACTCAACTTCTCTCTTCACATCTTGACTTTTTTTTCTCCGCCTGGGATTTTATCGGCTTAAAATAAAAATTAAGGCATAAATAAATAAAATATTTATAAAAGAGTCAGTCTGAAGCTCATTAAGAGAATCATCGTTAGGTGCAAAAAAAAGAGACAGATTACTTAATATCTCACAGGTAAGTGCTAGTAATTAGTGTGTAACACTTTGATCATTAATGGGTGCATTCAAATTATCATCAAGAACATCTCCAGCAGCCTCCCCCTCCCCTTCCCCTTCTCCTTCTCACCTTCTGCTTCTCTCACCCCTTGCTCTAGGCTCAAATGTAACTAGATGGTTGTACATTCAAAAAGGTGCAGGGTGGGATTGCTTTCATAATTTTTGTAAAAAAAAAAGCCTCTACTGCCCCCTAGTGACCAAATATAATGATGTTCAGTCTTGTTTGCTGCAAAAAATATTTCACATTTACAGCAAGCTGAACAATTTGAGGGATGCATTGTATCTGAGGAATCAGGTTGCTATGGCATGTAGGAAAATTCTGCTGAATTGTGGCAGAAGTATTTAACCAGTGGTTCACGCACGACACCGTATAGAACAAGAACACCGCTTACTGGCAAAAAGGGTGAAGATTTTACAAATGGCAGAGCCTCTAATTGTCTTGCATTTAGGGATTATTAAAACAGCAGGGTATGCGGAGTACGAGCATGTCATTTACTGATAGGTTAGGGGGGTGGGATGAGTATGATGTTTAATTAGACTGCCAAAAATGTGGGGAGGGGTGACTCTGGGCAGGTATGGGTTAGGCTTAAGCTAACTAGACTAACATATTTGCTCTAAATCTGATCCCATTATTTACCAAGCAATTTACACTCAAGTATTTGGTTTTTTTCTTATGGTATATATTTGTCTCCAGCAGGTGGCGCCATGGGTTATTGCCTGAATAGGGCACACGACCATTGCTTGGGCTAATTACATATATAGTGACCAGCCATACTAATAGATAATAATATGGATAATGTGATCAATACTAGAACAGCCATACGATGTTTATAGCTAATATGTCATGATATAATATATAGTCTAATATATATGTGCCATGAACCCAGGGGCATAGCTAAAGTCTCATGGGCCCTGGTGCAATTCAGCTTGGGCCCCCTACCCCTTCTCAACACCACCAGACCCCTGCACACCCCTATGCCCATCCGCCTTGCCCGATAGGCCCATGGATGCCCCCACAGTATAATGCCCCCCATAGCTACCTCCAAAGTAAAATGCCCCCCATAGCTACCTCCACAGTATAATGCCCCCCATAGCTACCTCCGCAGTATAATGCCCCCCATAGCTACCTCCACAGTATAATGCCCCCCAAAGCTACCTCCAAATTATAATGCCCCCATAGCTACCTCCACAGTATAATGCCCCCATAGCTACCTCCACAGTATAATGCCCCCATAGCTACCTCCACAGTATAATGCCCCATAGCTACCTCCACAGTATAATGCCCCCATAGCTACCTCCACAGTATAATGCCCCATAGCTACCTCCACAGTATAATGCCCCCATAGCTACCTCCACAGTATAATGCCCCATAGCTACCTCCACAGTATAATGTCCCCATAGCTACCTCCACAGTATAATGTCCCCATAGCTACCTCCACAGTATAATGTCCCCATAGCTACCTCCACAGTATAATGTCCCCATAGCTGCCCACACAGTATAATGTCCCCATAGCTGCCACCACAATATAATGCCCCCATAGTACAATGCCCCCCATAGCTGCCCCCCACACTGTATAATGCCCCCATACAGTATAATCCCCCCCATAGCTGCCTCCACATTATAATGCCACCACACAGTATAATGCCTCCCATAGCTGCCCCCACAGTATAATGCTCCCCATACAGTATAATGCCTCCCATAGCTGTCCCCACACAGTATAATGTCCCCCATAGCTGCTTCCACACAGTATAATGTCCCCCATAGCTGCTTCCACACAGTATAATGCCCCCATAGCTGCCCCACAGTGTAATGCCCCCATACAATATAATGCCCCCCATAGCTGCCCCATACAGTATAATACCCCCATACAATATAATGCCCCCATACAGTATAATGCCCCCATATGTGCCTAATAGAAAAATAATAACATAATTACTTACCTATCCCCGTTCCAACGACGGGTGGAGGATCCTTCTCCTCCTCTGCACTGTGCTGTGAGTGACTCGGGGCAGACAGGAGCGATTACATCACTACATCGCGCCTGCCTGCGCCGAGCCACTCGTGGCACAGTGAATGCTGGAACAAGGCTCCAGCATTTAATTGAACTGTATCTGCGTCCTGAGGACGCAGATACAGTTGGAAGCGGGACCAGCGCGGGCAGCTTTGTGGGCCCCACAGGCTTAGGAGCCCGGTCGCAACTGTGATTGTTTCAACCCCTATAGATACGCCACTGAATGAACCTTATGTGATGTTTTTGAGATATTCAAAAATTTTAAAGGTCTGTTAAAGTGAACCTTACAAGAAAATTATCTTACAGTTGACCTCAGATGTTTCAGAAGTAGAGCAGCCAGAATGTTACGTGTAACCGGCAGATTTGGGGATTTTCCTTCCTTCTGCTGGTTTCTGTAACTTCACATTCTCTCACTCTATGCTTGCTGAGTGGGTGGATTTTTCCAGGTGTGATGTCAGAGCTGTGCTTTGTGGGTGGGCTCTTCCTGGTGTGATGTCAGAGCTGTGCTGTGTGGGTGGGCTCTTCCTGGTGTGATGTCAGAGCTGAGCTGTGTGGGTTGGCTCTTCCTGGTATGATGTCCCAGCTGTGCTGAGTGGGCGGACTCCTCCTGGTGTGATGTCAGAGCTGTGCTGTGTGGGCTCTTCTTGGTGTGATGTCAGAGCTGTGCAGAGTGGGCGGGCTCTTCCTGGTGTGATGTCAGAGCTGTGCTGAGTGGGCGGGCTCTTTCTGATGTGATGTCAGAGCTGTGCTGAGTGCTCTGAGCCAATCATACCTCTCCCCCTGCTGCTCCACTTCCCCTTTCACAGCACAAAGTCCCACATTGAGTGAGAGAAACTGCAGCTGCATCTCCCTCCTCCCCCTCCGTCCAGGCTTCTATTTACTGTTTTACTCTAGAAGGATTTTGTTCTCCCTGAGATTTCTGAGCATTAATAGATAATCTGCAGACATGTGAAGGAGAACTACGGGCTGCGGTATCATGTACTCACGCATACTACTGATAGATATGATAAACATGGCGGTCACAGCTGATACACGTGGCGAGATTTACTAAGCAAAATTCTGGCTCAAATTGCACTATAAATGTAGTGTACATTGCGTGCATCAAATTTATGATGTGTTTTAGACACTTTTAGCACCTTCCCCGACAATCCAGAAAAAGGGGCGTGGCTAAGAGAAGTTGTAAAATGCGCCAGATTTATTAACGGAGTGCACCATTTCTTAAAAGCCCAATATTGCTGTATATTACGCCTTCTAAAATGTGGTGTAAGAAAGAAAAAAAGTCTAACATGTCTAGCAAAATGCGCCAAATATACGGCATGCGCAATTATGATAAATTTGGCGCAATTTCTGCCTGTCTGGTTTAGGTTTAACCAGTCTAAATTTAGGACAGTTTTAATAAATCTGCCCCCTCCCCCGTCTTATACCTAGTGCAGGGCCTGAGGGGGTGGAGCATGACTTATCTCTTATGGTCTTGAGCCATGCTCCGCCCCCTCAGGCCTTGCACTAGGCAGAACACAATGTATCAGTTTTACCTGGAGTGTTCCTTTAAGAATAGTTACACTTTATTAGAAGCCTGACCGTTAGCTACAGCGCCGCTTGTTTCTGAGTGTTTTTCGCGCCTTATTTTGCCCCCGGTCCTTGCATTAGCTTCAATGGCGACGGGCAAAAAAAACATAGTGAAAAATGCCGCAGAAAACCCCGAAAAATTTCCTGAATATTTTTTCTGCCTGCAAAAATACTCAGTGTGAACAGGGCCTAAGATTCCAATACCCAGGACCCAGGGACTAGCTTCATGCCAGACAATCAGATTTTCCAGAATATCAGAACCCCGCCCCCCCCCCCCCCAGGGCAGTCTGGGACGTCATCAGTAACTGGGATTCCACTTCTACAGCACCTAGCGGTCCCATTCCCCTAATTCGACAATCACTCATATGGCATGAAGTCACTCTATCCAGTCATTATAGGGTTAACTCGTACCTGATGCTGCAAAAATCCACTAAAATGCAGAATCGGTAGCGGCGCAGACGAGGTTCCTGTATATTGTGTCTTTTGTTCGACGTTTCTCATTTAACCCTCTACCTACATACAACTCGCAATTAATTCCTTTCATTTCAAGGGCAGCGATTAAGCCGTTCCACGCTTCTTCTGCCGCGGTATGCAAATGAGCTGCTTACCCAGGAATTACAACAAAACAAAATGGATTTTCTATAACAAACAATAGACGTTTAATAAATCCGACCCCCTTAAGTGTCTGATGTTAATTAGTGGCGGCGGAAGTTTTTTGGTGGCTTCAGCAAATAACTAGTTACGTCGAGGAATTCGTGGAGATCAGGTCGAGATCAAGAATCCCGGCGTGTCAATCCCGGAAATGGATTTCATTCTTAAAGGGGAGCTCCATGTGAAATCAGCCATTATATAGACCAATAATTGTATTTGTGTCCAAGTTATGTGATTAAAGGGAAGGTGTCACGGAAACAAAATTTTTTATATATAATATTGCTTTTAGTATGATATTAAAATAACTTTTATTTATTTTTGTTCTTGTGTTGTACTTTTTACTTTTTTCTAACTTTTTCTTCTCTATGGGGGCTGCCATTTTTTTTTTCATCTCTGTATGTGTCGATTAACGACACATACAGAGATGGAATACGGCACATACAACCCCATAGAGAATGTGAACGGGAGCCGTTCCATTCACTATGCTGTACGCCGTCTGTGTGGGAACAGCGCATGCTCCGCTAGCACACAGACCAAAAGGAAGGTCTTTGGCAGAGCGAAATCCGGCGCCATTTTCATGTGGACCGGAAGCCGCGGCCGGACAGTAAGATGACAACTTCCGGCCGCGGCTTCCGGCCATATGTTCAGGCGCAAGGACTAGGCGCGTGGACCAGCGGAGGCAAGTAATTTATGTTCGTGTATGTGATGTGTGTATTATGTTCGTGTATGTTCGTGTGATACTGTCTGCTGAGCCCTGTATCTAATCCTCCTACACTGTGCATTCGCTCAGAAAATGGCGGCACACAGTGTAGGAGGTTTGAAGATTCAACCCCCTCTTTCTCCTGGCACTAGCCAGAATAAGGGAGGGGGGATTGTGTGAGGACACTAGAGCGAGTGTGTCTACCCCAAATTTGCAGCATAAAGCAATGAGGTTGCTTTACCACATTGCCAATGCTGCAATTTTGGGAATTGCTCCCTCTAGTGACCAGCACATGGAAATGCTATAAATTAGAATCTAATTTATAATATTTCCTTACTTGTGAAAAAATTAAAAAAATTAAAAGAATGTGTAATCACTTATATACTAACTGTTTAACTGAAAAAAGCGACACATTCCCTTTAATGTTGGGTCACAGCAGCACAGAGTATTTTAGATATAAGACTGATTTAGTGGGGCATTGATCTGTTATGTGACAATGTAAGTGAGGAAAGGGCTGCATGTGACAGCGGCGGTGTCATGATGTGACTGGAGACAAGTGGAAGCTCAGACTAGGAGTTACATAAGGAAGGACCACAGCAGCACAGAGTATTTCAAGAGAGGCCTGTGCTGATCTTGTGGGAGACAGTCACATGAACTAGTGAGAAAGGGGCTGGGAAGTGACAGACTGATAATAGAAGAGCAATGTCACAGGAGCGCAGAGTATTTCAGGAGAAGGATGTGCAATTATCACAGTTGCCTGTGACAAGGGCAGTTTCATTATGCAGGGATGGGAGTAAATACAATTAGGGGGGTCAGATGCTCATAGCAGAAGGAGCAGGGTTTCCAACAGCACAGAGTATTTCCGGGAACCACTGTGCTAATCTTGGGGTTAGGGGTGGGGGGTTCAGAGACCTGTCCACTTCAGATTATGTTAGTGAAGACAGGCAAAAATGTGAGGATGGGAATGGAAAGAAGTGGGATCAGGGATGTCAGCAGCACAGAGTATTTCAGGAGAAGAGTGTGCTGATCTTGCGAGCGGTGATAGACTGAAAGTTGCATAGTGAAAGGAGCAGGGATCAGCGGCACAGAGTATTTCAGGAGAGGAGTGTGCTGATCTTGTGAGAGGTGACAGACAGAGTCGCAAAGTGGAAGGAGCATGGTCTCCAGCTGCACAGAGTATTTCAGGAGAGGAGTGTGCTGATCTTGTGAGAAGTGACAGACTGAGAGTCGCATAGTGAAAGGAGCAGGGTTCAGCTGCACAGAGTATTTTAGCAGAGCACTGTGCTGATCTTGTGGGAGGTTTTAGTTTAAGAGTTTCATAGTGAATGGGGTAGTGCCTCCCAGCAGCATGGAGTATTTCAGGAAATGACTATATATACTGATTATATTAGGATAGAGTTGTATTTTATCCTTCTACACTGTCATTATTCTCCTAATATATTATTTTATTTCGTTTCTTCATCCCCAGCGCTCTTTGGTCACGCAAGCGATTCTCTGAGACACGTCCTCCGATAGACGCAAGCTCCTTCCCATATTTCAGGACCTGTCAGCCGCAGACGAGAGACCCTTAAAAAAATTCCGCTCCATACATCCTATTAGGTTATAAGATTTGTCAACGACTATTACATTGGGCGTTTTGAGAGGCGGCACGTCTGCCATTACTGCGGAGCTTCTGCATTTTATTTATATTCTTGTCCCCCCTGGAGGACTGAGCGTCGGCTATATACCAGCAGTCACGTGGGCTACACACGGGCATCTCACCCAGCTCATACAGGGCTGACCCATAAAAATGTCACATATTAATCTCTGCCCTATTACATCCAACCAAAATCCTGGCATCAGGCGCTCTCCCTGTAATAACCGGCAGTGGGTCCCGCTCCAGCACTTCTAGACGGTCTCCCGGTTGGGATATATTTATGGTTTTGTCTTTTATTATATACAGTGTCAGCAGCAGATCCACCGCACAGATACAATGCAGACATTTCACATCACACCCTCCTTCCGCTTCTGATTTATGATTCCTAGGAATTAAAAAAATGTTTTGCATCAGTAACTTCAGAATAAGACTGGATTACTCTTCCGCAGGGGCAAACCTGGGCCCAAAACCTACAGGGCCACCGACATCATGAGGCGCTGCATATGATAACACAGGATAGAGGACCCCGCACCTCCAGACAAAAACTAAAACCCTCTCCTTATGTGAAGTCTTTCTCAGCTGCTGATGCTCCAGACTTCTTCTGCCTTTAGTTTCTGGGACAGTAAGTAGCTGCCTGACAACTATCATCATCCATAGTAGTTCTTAGAGGGCTGTATTTATTGTCACCTGGCCACTCTGAGGCTCCTCCCCTCCTATGACAGCACTTCCTGGCAGTCAATCACAGTAATAGATTACGCTCCCTCTCTCATTCCTCTCATTGTGCAGACAATCCGTAATCTAACTATCTATCTATCTATCTATCTATCTATCTATCTATCCCATATCTATCTATCTATCTATCTATCCCATATCTATCTATCTATCTATCTATCCCATATCTATCTATCTATCTATCTATCCCATATCTATCTATCTATCTATCTATCTATCCCATATCTATCTATCTATCTATCTATCTATCTATCTATCTATCTATCTATCTATCTATCTATCTATCTATCTATCTATCTATCTCATATCTATCTATCTATCTCATATCTATCTATCTATCTCATATCTATCTATCTATCTATCTCATATCTATCTAT
This sequence comes from Rhinoderma darwinii, assembly GCF_050947455.1. Lineage (NCBI taxonomy): Eukaryota > Metazoa > Chordata > Amphibia > Anura > Rhinodermatidae > Rhinoderma > Rhinoderma darwinii. Next base: position 137,734,430 of record NC_134693.1, read on the forward strand.
CTATCTATCTATCTATCTATCTATCTATCTATCTATCTATCTATCTATCTATCTATCTCATATCTATCTATCTATCTCATATCTATCTATCTATCCCATATCTATCTATCTATCTCATATCTATCTATCTATCTATCTATCTATCTATCTATCTATCTATCTATCTATCTATCTATCTATCTATCTATCTATCTATCTATCTATCTATCTATCTATCTCATATCTATCTATCTATCTATCTATCTATCTATCTATCTATCTATCTATCTATCTATCTATCTATCTATCTATCTATCTATCTATCTATCTATCTATCTATCTATCTCCCTCCAATATGGTCTCGTTCCATTTGCAGCATCCATCAGTCCGGCCACATAGAATATTTCCTGCTACAGACAAACCAGAATCTATTCTAAAGCCATTGTTACAATAAATGCCACCCCGCCCAGCATCCTGTAGCAGCTGATTGTCTCCGGAGCATAAATCCCCAGCTCTGCCGCGTCAGCACCGAGGGCGTCTGCTGCAGGGAAGGTGTTGATATAAAATAAATTGCTTGTAGCAACGGATCTGTTCTATGTAAAGGAGAGAGATGACAAACAATAAGGAGCAGGCGGAGTAATGCCAATCAGTAACGGGCACAGCTATAGTGGGTGCAGGGGCAGCAGGCAGAGTAATGCCAATCAGTAACGGGCATAGCTATAGTGGGTGCAGGGGCAGCAGGCAGAGTAATGCCAATCAGTAACGGGCACAGCTATAGTGGGTGCAGGGGCAGCAGGCAGAGTAATGTCAATCAGTAATGGGCACAGCTATAGTGGGTGCAGGGGCAGCAGGCAGAGTAATGCCAATCAGTAACGGGCACAGCTATAGTGGGTGCAGGGGCAGCAGGCAGAGTAATGCCAATCAGTAAGGGGCACAGCTATAGTGGGTGCAGGGGCAGCAGGCAGAGTAGTGCCAATAAGTAATGGGCACAGCTATAGTGGGTTCAGGGGCAGCAGGCAGAGTAGTGCCAATCAGTAATGGGCACAGCTATAGTGGGTGCAGGGGCAGCAGGCAGAGTAGTGCCAATCAGTAATGGGCACAGCTATAGTGGGTGCAGGGGCAGTAGGCAGAGTAGTGCCAATCAGTAACTGGCACAGCTATAGTGGGTGCAGGGGCAGCAGGCAGAGTAGTGCCAATCAGTAACGGGCACAGCTATAGTGGGTGCAGGGGCAGCAGGCAGAGTAATGCCAATCAGTAATGGGCACAGCTATAGTGGGTGCAGGGGCAGCAGGCAGAGTAGTGCCAATCAGTAACAGGCACAGCTATAGTGGGTGCAGGGGCAACAGGCAGAGTAATGCCAATCAGTAACGGGCACAGCTATAGTGGGTGCAGGGGCAGCAGGCAGACCTGGGCCCTGAATACCCCTACTCTGCAATATAACAACACACCAGAACTATAAATGGGGCATAATAGATGGGGGCCCCTGTTACAGATTTTGCATTGGGGCCCAAGGACTCCACGTTATGAGACACCAATGCGAAATCTGTAACAGGGTCCCCCATGTACCATTTATAAATACTGGTGTGTTGTTATGTGGCAGAGGGGACTTTGTGCCCCTCAGGCGCCCGGGTGCGTTTGCTACCTTTGCACCCCCTATAGCTACGCCCCTGTATATAATGTCTCCCCATTTAGCGACTACATATATCTTTGTATTTC